>NW_022631003.1:6863924-7120458 GCF_010015895.1 Lontra canadensis
GGGTGGGTTTATGGACATTGGGGAGGGTATGTGCTATGGTGAGTGCTGTGAAGTGTGTAAACCTGGCGACTCACTAATAATACGTTATATGTTAATTAAAAAATTTTAAAAAGGAGTTCATTGTATATTTCAATAACAGTCCTTTAAATTCAGAAGTATTTTTGCAAGTATGTTCTCCTAGTTTGTGGCTTCTTTTCTAATTCTCTTGATATTGTCTTTCATAAAAGTTGTTATTCTTTTAAAGATTTTATTTATTTATTTGTCAGAGAGAGAGAGAGCATAAGCAGGGGGAGCAACAGGCAGAACAAGCAGAAGGAGAAGCAAGTTCCCCACTGAACAACGAGCCCAGTGTGGACTCCATCCCAGGACTCTGGAATCATGACCTGAGTCAAAAGCAGACACAACCAACTGAGCCACCCAGACATCCCTAGAAGCTGTTAATTTTAATGAAGTCCAGCATATCAATTATTTCTTGCATGGATATTGTCTTTGGTGTTGTTGTCTAAAAGGCATCATCATACTCAAATGGCTCCCACTTCTTAGTCTCATTGTATTCCTGTCTGTCTCTCCAGTGTTGAGGGCTACAGTTTACTCTGTGTCCTTCCTTCTCATGAATCCAAGAAGAGTTGTTGATTTTTCAGTCTGTTCAGCTTTTTGTTTGTTGTTAGGATGGAGTGGCAACTGCCAAGTTCCTTACATGGGAAACTGAAAACCGGAAGTCCTCCAATTCACTCAATTTTTATGTATGTGTACATCTGTGTAGCCACCGCCTAGATAAAGCTGTGGAATGTTCCAACACCCCAGAATGTTTGCTGATATCCCTCCCCAGGCCAACTCCACCCCACCCTGCTCAAGATAATCATCATTTTAATGATTCCAGGAATCTGCTTTTTAAACCAGCTGCTCAAGTGATCTGGATGCATGTGTGTTTCTTCATCTTTTGAAAATCGGTGGATTGAGTACCATGGTTGGGAAAAACTCACCTGTTGTTCTGAGGCTAAACTAGTAGAAATAGTCATGTAATGGATAATTTAACATGCCTGTCAAATTAACTTTTCTGAGAGAGATTTAGGAAACCCCCGAGTCCAGAGGATGCTGCCAGTTACAGAAAGGCGTGCCTGGAATGTGACTGATGGAAAAGGAAACTGTAGCCCCCATTCAGCTGGATTATAATTCACTTGTCATGATCTAGGGTGTTTGATGGTATTTTATGAAAGCACTCTTGACACTGGGAAGTTTTAATATCTGTCAAGCACTATTATTCAGGCAAAGGCTGTAAGACCTATTTCTTTAGCTAGAAACAACAATAGTTAATATTGTTGGAACATCTTAATTAATTCTCACAACAACTCTATTAAGATAGGCCTTTGTCCCAGGAAACCAATATCAATTTTTTGGAAAGGAATATAAATAATGCTAAAGATTTATTGAATGTTTCCTGTGTGCCAGTTGTTGTGCTTAGTGCTTTAAGTGGTTGTCCCTTTTTCCCTTTATTCCCATACTCAGAAGAGGAAAATCAGCATTAGTGAACTTGTCCAAAGTCACTAGTAAATCTGGAACCTAACCCTAGTCTCACCCATATCCTAATCACGTAGCTTCTAGCAGATCTCTCCTGTCTTGAGACTATGTAACTTCCTTGGTTTTAATTTAAGCCTTTTGAAGGATAATTTGGAGGTCTAGGTATTCATTCCCATCAGAAGGCATACACTCCAACTAGGAGATAATATCCAGCAAAAATTCATAAATTGGCATTATGGTTTATACATCATAATCTTGTGAGTTTGGTCAGTGGGTAAATGGACCTCTAAAGGGCTGAACATCTCTGTGTACCATGATAAAAATTAAGCTTTAGAACTTGAAAACTTGAAGATAATAGCTAGCCCAGGATAATTCCGCCATGATACTATCAGCAAACTCAGTTTCATCTCCTAATCAGGAATCCCTATGCTTTACTTCCTCTGGTTCCACATGAGGTTCTGTCCTAAAGGATTTACACATTCAGTTTTTCTTTACTTGAAGAATCTCAAAGATGGAATACAGATTTAGGGAGGAAATTTATTCTTTCTTTAGTTTTTTCATTAAAATATACATACAATGATGATGAATATTAGTACTTAAAAGTCTTGTCCACTGTTTTTTTTTTTTTTTTTTTGGTTGTACTATAAATTTTAGTAGGAAAAAAAAATCACCTCAGAGGTGTTTTCCCAGGCGGGCTTAATTTCTTTTAGAAATGAGAGTGATGGTGCCATATCTCCATTCATGAATAATTCCATTTCCTTTTGCTTGTTTATAGTAAGCAAAATCCAAGTGTATTCTCATAAGTAGATGACCAATACCAGTCTTCTGCTTTTCCATCACATTTCAGCACAGAGCACACATGGTACTTTTTAGATACGTCTGTTCGTACCCACATAGAAAGAGCAAATGTCCTTTTCTGACACTTTCTCTTAGCTTTAACCTTGAACTCCATCTATGAGATATAGCATTCATCAGTGTAAAGAGCAGTTTGATATCAATGCTGGCAGTACTCCTGTAGTCTGGAAATACTAATTCTTATGGGTCTGTTCTGATAAATGCACAATCTTGTAGCCTCTGAAGCAATTTAACAGGGACTTAGGAGCCTCTTACCCATTTAGAATTTATTCAGTCATCTATCAATTAACCTATTAGAATATATGCTCCATAAGTCAGAGATTTTTATCTATTTTTCATCATTTTTTCTGTCTCCTAGTACCTAGAATATAATAAGTGCTCAATAAATATCTACTGAATAAATGAATCCATCTGTCCATCCAATGTTTACTACCCATCTTAGCTAAGGTAATTGCATCTTTATTTTTTTAATTTAAATTTTAGTTAGTTAACATACAGTGCAATATTGGCTTCTGGAGTAGACTTCTGTGATTGATCACTTACATACAACACTCAGTGCTCATCATAAGTACCCTCTTTAATACCCATCACCCATCTAGTCCATCCCCCACCCACCTCCCTCCAGCATACCTGTTTGTTCTCTATTGTTAAGTGTCTCTTATGGTTTATTTCCATCTCTCCTTTTTTCCCCTTTCCCATATGTTCATTTGTTTTATTTCTTAAATTCCACATATGAGTGAGATCATAGGGTATTTGTCTTTCTGTGACTGACATATTTCACTTAGCACAATACATTCTAGTTCCATCCACATTGTTGCAAATGGCAAGATTTCTTTCTTTCTTTCTTTCTTTCTTTCTTTCTTTCTTTCTTTCTTTCTTTCTTTCTTTCTTTTTTTCTTTCTGTTAATGGCTGAGTAATTTTCCACTGAATATACATACCACATCTTCTTTACCCATTCATCAGTCAGTGGACATTTGGGTTCTCTCCACAGTTTGGCATTGTTGATAATGCTGCTATAAACATTAGAGTTCATGTACCCCTACAAATCTGTATTTTTGTATCCTTTGGATAAATACCTAGTAATGCAATTGCTGGGTCAAGAGGGCAGTTTTATTTTTAACATTTTGAAAACCTCCATACAGTTCTCAAGTGGCTGCACTAGTTTGCATTCCCAGCAATAGTGCAAGAGGATTCCCCTTTCCCTGCATCCTTGCCAACACCTGTTGTTTCTTGTTTTGTTAATTTTAGCCTTTCTGACAGGTGTAAGGTTGTATCTCATTGTGGTTTTGATTTGTATTTCCCTGATGATGAGTGATGTTGAGCATCTTTTCATGTGTCTGTTAGCCATCTGCATGCCTTCTTTGGAAAATTGTCTATTCATATCTTCTGCCATTTCTTAACTGGATGAATTGTTTTTTGGGTGTGGAGTTTTATAAATCCATTATAGATTTTGGATACTATCCTTTATCAGATATGTTGTTTGCAATTATCTTCTCCCATTTTGTAGGCTGCCTTTTAGTTTTGTTGATTGTTTCCTTTGTTGTGCAAAAGATTTTATCTTGATGAAGTCCCAGTAGTTCATTTTTGCTTTCTGGAGACATATCTGGTAAGAAGTTGCTTCAGGAGACATATCTGGTAAGAAGTTGCTTCAGCCAAGGTCAAAGATGTTTCTGAATGTGTTCTCCTCTAGGATTTTGATGGTTTCCTATCTCACATTTAGGTCTTTCATCGATTTTGAATTTATTTTTGTGTATAATATAAGAAAGTGGTCCAGTTTAATTCTTCTGCCTATCGTGGCCCAGTTTTCCCAACACCATTTATCGAAGAGATTGTCTTTCTTTCATTGGTTATTCTTTCCTGCTTTGTTGGAGATTAGTTGACTATATAGTTTTGGGCCCATTTCTGGGTTCTCTATTCTGTTTCATTGATCTATGTGTCTGTTTTTGTGCTAATACCATACTGTTTTGATGATTACAGCTTTGTAATATAGCTTGAAATCTGTAAATATAATGCCTCCAGTTTTGTTTTTCTTTTTCAAGATTGCTTTGGCTATTTGGGGTCTTTTGTGGTTCCACACAAATTTTAAGGTTGTTGTTCTAGCTCTGTAAAAAATACTGGTAGTATTTTGATAGAGATTGCATTAAATATGTAGATTACTGTGGGTAGTATAGACATTTTAATAATGTTTGTTCTTCCAGTATATGAGCATGGAACACTTTTCCATTTCTTTGTGTCCTCTTCAATTTCTTTCATAAGTGTTCTATAGTTTTCAGAGTACAGATCTTTTACCTCTTTAGTTAGGTTTATTCCTAGGTAGGAATCTTATTGGTTTTGGTATAATTGCAAATGGGATCAATTCCTTGATTTCTTTTTCTGCTGCTTCATTATTGGTATAGAGAAATGCAACAGATTTCTGCACATTAATCTTATATTCTGCATATTTGCTGAATTCATGTACTAGTTCTAGCAATTTTTTGGTGTAATCTTTCAGGTTTTCTACATAGAGTATCATGTCATCCACAAATAGTGGAAGTTTGACTTCTTCATAGCAGATTTGGATGCCTTTTATTTCTTTTTATTGTCTCATTGCTGAGGCTAAGCCTTCCAGTACTATGTTAAATAGTAATGGTGAGAGTGGCCATCCCTGTCTTCTTCCTTACCTTAGGGGAAAGGCTCTTTGTTTTTCCCCATTGAGGGTGATGTTAGCTGTGGGTCTTTTATATATGACCTGTATGATGTTGAGGTATGTTCCATCAATCCCTACTTTGTTGAAAATTTTTATCAAGAAAGGAGGCGCATGCATATTTAGGTGCACATATTTAGGCTTCCCCTAAATGATTAAAAGCAGCTCCCCTCTCTTGCCATTTCATATAGCTTTAGTTGAAATAAGCACTGAAGTATATCAGACTGATGAAATTTTTCTTTATTTAACCATCCTGCTTCTCAGAAAAATAAATTGAGTTATTCTTCTGATGTAGATCGTTTAAACTGCTGTAGTAGATGTTAAATAGCAGGTTTTGGTCAACTTTCACTAAGCAATACCAGTTTGTTCTTCTAATTCCAGCTTTCATTCATGGAAACACAAATTCATCTGTTTGTTTGTTTGTTTTTTGTAATAAGAGAGTTACCCTTGAAATGAGTTTGATTCTCTAATAGGATAGATAAGGCATGGCAGAAGAACTAACTCCTAAAAGGCCACATTTCATTGATTGGGTATTTATGATCAGTTGGACTAAAAGAAAGAGAAGAAGGAATGGCAAAGAGAACACTTGTAGGGCTCAAGTCCCATCCAACTTCCCCTACCTGCTGAGTAGCAATGGTGCTGATCATATTCCTTCTCATATATGCACTACTATCAGGTCATAAACAAATAGATAGAGGGCCCAGCTGTGTGTAGGTCTCCATGGAACAGTTTTGATCTTGAACTGTTTTAATGCTCACTTTGTAACTTCAATTCCATCACTTTCTCTCTGGTTTATTCTTTGTCAAGTCTCATTGCTTGAGAGCTTTAGGATACCACCCTAACACATGCCACCTTGTGTTGTTGAATTCTATACAGGCCTAGAAAATGAGCATATTCTCAGATGTACTAAATGATTCTGTTTTGAGTGAACTGGAAGTGCCCAAGGCTAGACAAGGGTGACAGAGTTTGGTAACACCATGCCCTGACTGACTGTCATTGAAGCCACTGTTGCTACAGAAACCAGGAAATGCTCAAATCCCAAGTCTCATTTGCAAATCCCAAGGGCTTCTCCTTCACCGCTAGTGGAATTAATTACCCCAAAAGCTCAGAGACATAATCTTACAGAACCTTAAAGACATAGACAGTGGAACTCCTTGCAAAGTCAAATCTTTGTGGATCATTCAAGTTAATTAATATTGAGTAGTAAATGCTGCTAAAAATTCAGGGCTTCATGTATGGCAGGATTTAATTTATCATTACTCTGGGGTTAGGTTGGTAGATTAGCATGCACTGGGACATGTTGTTCACAATGATGAAGTGAATGAAATGAGTTGGAAGATAGAAATATTATTACCATAGAATGTTATTTTTGCATAGCGGTAAACATAGTTGGTCTCAGCTTCACTTTACTAAGTCTGTGGGGATTTTTGCTCTAGATGTATGTAGAAAAAGTATCTTCTATGAGATGAGATCCTGTTCTTTGAACTTAGGTTCCATCATTCATGGAAAAGGGCACTGTACGAGGCCCATAGTCACATACATAGACCATGGTGTGATGGTTAAGAAATCAGATTCCACGGAAGACTTCCTGAGTTCTAACCTGGTTCCTTATTTAAACTAGCTGTGTGACCTTGGACAAGTGCCTTAAACTTTTTAAGGTTCTGTAAAGTAAGAGGAATAATAGTACTTGTTTCATAGGATTAAATGAGATAATGCATTTTTTTATTCTGGACATAGTATCTGGAAATCAGGAAGCGTTCAATAAATACTAGCCATTTTATTACTGTTATTGTCATTGGAAATAGAGTTTGAAAGGGGAGTGAGGCTAAAGAAAAGTAGAAGATGGGCAAAATTTGTGGAAAGACATTTGACAAACTATCCTTATATTTATTCATACTTTAACTGGTATTTATTGAGCAATTACTTTTGTGCAATGAACTGTTCTATGTATTTGAGATATGCAAGTAGAAAAGAACAAATATCTTTGCCCTTGTAGAACTTACAGTGTATTGGAGGGGGGGCAGTTAATAAGCAATAGGCACAACAGCTAAATAAATTATATAGTACATTAGAGGAACATGAAAAAAAGGAAAAAAGTGAAGTTCATAAGAATCAAGGGCATTGAGGGGTGGGGAGTAGGGCTAAGTTAAATATCAGACTCTGCTCATAACCAAAGTGGGTTAGCCTTCTGTTCAGTCCATGAGTCTTTAAAATGACTGGGTCTGTTTCTACCAAGAGCATCAAAGAGAAAATAAATATTGACTGAAAATTTACTCCGTGCCTGGTACTATTCTAAAACCTCACATGTAATACTTCAAAAAATCCTAACAACAGGTAGACATTATTACTTTATCCATTTTATAGAGGAGGGTTTAAGGAACAGAGAAGTTAAGTAAATTGCCAAAAATGACATAGTTCATTAGTATCAGAGCTATGATTCCTGCACCAGCATTCTTCACCGCTAAGCTGTACTATCCCCATAAATCAGTGAGCTGATCTCAGAGATCTCAGAATGTAGAGATCCTGACATCATTTCAGGCTGCTGGGACAATTCTGCCTTTCAAAATAACAAAGTCATTTCAAATACAAACACTTCCAGGTCCCTACTTTTTTAGTCTAAATACGTTAAATGTAAAATATATTATTATATCGTAATTGCTTTATTTTGTCATTCATTGATAGAGAAAATACAAACTGGTTAAAAGGGACTAAGTGACTATGAATTCAGTAGATCTTTCAAATTCATTATTATTATTCCTCTGAACAGTCTCTACTTAGTCTTTTTAAATTCTAAGAACAGATATGTACTCTGCTTTGTATGTATACTGATATGGGAACTCTTTGCAGTAAATCGAGTCCCCCCAGAGGTTTATGACCCATAGGTATGGTCTTTAAAATAAATTTTTAGTTGAATTTTTTAAATTAACATATAATGTATTATTAGCCCCAGGGGGTACAGGTCTGTGAATCGTCAGGCTTACACACTTCACAGCACTCACCATAGCACATACCCTCCCCAGTGTCCATAACCCAACCACCATCTCCCTACCCCTCTCCCCCTGGCAACCCTCAGTTTGTTTTGTGGGATTAAGAGTCTCTTATGGTTTGTCTCCCTCCTGATCCCATCTTCTTTCATTTTTTCCTTCTCTACCCCCCAAAACCCCACTCTGCCTCTCAAATTCCTCATATCAGGGAGATCATATGATAATTGTCTTTCTCTGATTGACTTATTTCACTCAGCATAATACCCTCTAGTTCCATCCACGTCATTGCAAATGGCAAGATTTCGTTTCTTTCTTTTTTATTTGTTTGTTTGTTTGTTCGTTTGTTTTATAAACATAATATATTTTTATCCCCAGGGGTACAGGTCTGTGAATTGCCAGGTTCACACACTTCACCGCACTCACCATAGCACATAACCTCCCCATGTCCATAACCCCACCCCCCTTCTCTCAACCCCCCTCCCCCCAGCAACCCTCAGTTTGTTTTGTGAGATTAACAGTCACTTATGTTTTGTCTCCCTCCCAATCCCATCTTGTTTCATTTATTCTTCTCCTACCCCATTAACCCCCCCTGTTGCATCTCCACTTCCTCATATCAGGGAGATCATATGATAGTTGTCTTTCTCCGATTGACTTATTTCACTAAGCATGATACCCTCTAGTTCCATCCACATCGTCGCAAATGGCAAGATTTCATTGCCTTTGGTGGCTGCCTAGTATTCTATTGTGTATATATACCACATCTTCTTTATCCATTCGTCTGTTGATGGACATCTAGGTTCTTTCCACAGTTTGGCTATTGTAGACATTGCTGCTATAAACATTCAGGTGCACGTGCCCCTTCGGATCACAACGTTTGTATCTTTAGGGTAAATACCCAGTAGTGCAATTGCTGGGTCATAGGGTAGTTCTATTTTCAACATTTTGAGGAACCTCCATGCTGTTTTCCAGAGTGGTTGCACCAGATTGCATTCCCACCAACAGTGTAGAGGGTTCCCCTTTCTCCGCATCCTCGCCAGCATCTGTCATTTCCTGACTTGTTAATTTGAGCCATTCTGACTGGTGTGAGGTGATATCTCATTGTGGTTTTGATTTGTATTTCCCTGATGCCGAGTGATATGGAGCACTTTTTCATGTGTCTGTTGGCCATCTGGATGTCTTCTTTGCAGAAATGTCTGCAAATGTCCTCTGCCCATTTCTTGATTGGATTATTTGTTCTTTGAGTGTTGAGTTTGTTAAGTTCTTTATAGATTTTGGACACGAGCCCTTTATCTGATATGTCGTTTGCAAATATCTTCTCCCATTCTATCAGTTGTCTTTTGGTTTTGTTAACTGTTTCCTTTGCTGTGCAAAAGCTTTTGATCTTGATGAAGTCCCAATAGTTCATTTTTGCCCTTGCTTCCCTTGCCTTTGGCGATGTTCCTAGGAAGAATTTGCTGCAGCTGAGGTCGAAGAGGTTGCTGCCTGTGTTCTCCTCAAGGATTTTGAAGGATTCCTTTCTCACATCGAAGTCCTTCATCCATTTTGAGTCTATTTTTGTGTGTGGTGTAAGGAAATGGTCCAATTTCATTTTTCTGCATGTGGCTGTCCAATTTTCCCAACACCATTTATTGAAGAGGCTGTCTTTTTTTCCATTGGACATTCTTTCCTGCTTTATCAAAGATTAGTTGACTGTAGAGTTGAGGGTCTATTTCTGGGCTCTCTATTCTGTTCCATTGATCTATGTGTCTGTTTTTGTACCAATACCATACTGTCTTGATGATGATAGCTTTGTAATAGAGCTTGAAGTCCGGAATTGTGATGCCACCAACTTTGGGTTTCTTTTCAATATTCCTTTGGCTATTTGAGGTCTTTTCTGGTTCTATATAAATTTTAGGATTATTTGTTCCATTTCTTTGAAAAAAATTGATGGTATTTTGATAGGGATTGCATTAAATGTGTGGATTGCTTTAGGTAGCATAGACATTTTCACAATATTTGTTCTTCCAATCCAGGAGCAGGGAACATTTTTCCATTTCTTTGTGTCTTCCTCAATTTCTTTTATGAGTACTTTATAGTTTTCTGAGTATAGATTCTTAGGCTCTTAGGTTAGGTTTATTCCTAGGTATCTTATAGTTTTGGGTGCAATTGTAAATGGGATTGACTCCTTAATTTCTCTTTTTTCTGTCTTATTGTTGGTGTAGAGAAATGCAACTGATTTCTGATTTTATATCCTGACACTTTACTGAATTCCTGTACAAGTTCTAGCAGTTTTGGAGTGGAGTCTTTTGGGTTTTCCACATATAGTATCATATCATCTGCAAAGAGTGATAGTTTGACTTCTTCTTTGCCAATTTGGATGCCTTTAATTTCTTTTTGTTGTCTGATTGCTGAGGCTAGGATTTCTAGTACTGTGTTGAATAGCAGTGGTGATAATGGACATCCCTGCTTGTTCCTGACCTTAGCTGAAAAGCTTTCAGTTTTTCTCCATTGAGAATGATATTTGCAGTGGGTTTTTCACAGATGGCTTTGATAATATTGAGGTATGTGCCCTCTATCCCTACACTCTGAAGAGTTTTGATTAGGAAGGGATGCTGTACTTTGTCAAATGCTTTTTCAGCATCTATGGAGAGTATCATATGGTTCTTGTTCTTTCTTTTATTAATGTGTTGTATCACATTGATTTATTTGCAGATGTTGAACCAACCTTGTAGCCCTGGAATAAATCCCACTTGGTCGTGGTGAATAATCCTTTTAACGTCCTGTTGGATCCTACAGGCTAGTGTTTTGGTGAGAATTTTGCATCTGTGTTCATCAAGGATATTGGTCTGTAGTTCTCTTTTTTGATGGGATCCTTGTTTGGTTTGGGGATCAAGGTGATGCTGGCCTCATAAAATGAGTTTGGAAGTTTTCCTTCCATTTCTATTTTTTTGGAACAGTTTCAGGAGAATAGGAATTAGTTCTTCTTTAAATGTTTGGTAGAATTCCCCTGGGAAGCCGTCTGGCCCTGGGCTTTTGTTTGTTTGGAGATTTTTGATGACTTTTTCAATCTCCTTACTGGTTATGGGTCTGTTCAAGCTTTCTATTTCTTCCTGGTTCAGTTGTGGTAGTTTATATGACCCTAGGAATGCATCCATTTCTTCCAGACTGTCAAATTTGTTGGCATAGAATTGCTCATAGTATATTCTTATAATTGTTTGTATTTCTTTGGTGTTGGTTGTGATCTCTCCTATTTCATTCATGATTTTATTTATTTGGGTCCTTCCTCTTTTCTTTTTGGTAAGTCTGGCCAGGTTTTATCAATCTTATTAATTCTTTCAAAGAACCAGCTCCTAGATTTGTTGATTTGTTCTATTGTTTTTTTGGTTTCTATTTCATTGATTTCTGCTCTGATCTTTATGATTTCTCTTCTTCTGCTGGGTTTAGGCTTTCTTTCTTGTTCTTTCTCCAGCTCCTTTAGGTGTAGGGTTAGGTTGTGTATTTGAGACCTTTCTTGTTTCTTGAGAAAGGCTTGCACCGCTATATATTTTCCTCTCAGGACTGCCTTTGCTGTGTCCACAGATTTTGAACTGTTGTGTTTTCATTATCATTTGTTTCCATGAATTTTTTTCAATTCTTCTTTAATTTCCTGGTTGACCCATTCATTCTTTAGAAGGATGCTGTTTAGTCTCCATGTATTTGGGTTCTTTCCAAATTTCCTCTTGTGATTGAGTTCTAGCTTCAGAGCATTGTGGTCTGAAAATATGCAGGGAACGATCCCAATCTTTTGATACCAGTTGAGACCTGATTAGGACCCAGAATGTGATCTGTTCTGGAGAATGTTCCATGTGCACTAGAGAAGAATGTGTATTCTGTTGCTTTGGGATGAAATATTCTGAATATATTTGTGATGTCCTTCTGGTCCAGTGTGTCATTTAAGGCCTTTATTTCCTTGTTTATCTTTTCCTTGGATGATCTGTCCATTTCAGTGAGGGGAATGTTAAAGTCCCCTACTATTATCATATTATTGTTGATGGTTTTCTTTGATTTTGTTATTAATTGGTTTATATAGTTGGCTGCTCCCATGTTAGGGGTGTAGATATTTAAAATTGTTAGATCTTCTTGTTGGACAGACCCTTTGAGTTTGATATAGTGTCCTTCCTCATCTCTTATTATAGTCTTTGGCTTAAAATCTAATTGATCTGATATAAGGATTACCACCCCAGCTTTCTTCTGATGTCCATTAGCATGGTAAATTGTTTTCCACCCCCTCACTTTAAATCTGGAGGTGTCTTCAGGTCTAAAATGAGTTCCTTGTAGGCAACATATTGATGGGCTTTGTTTTTTTATCCATTCTGATACCCTGTGTCTTTTGATTGGGGCATTTAGACCATTAACATTCAGGGTAACTATTGAGGGATGTGAATTTAGTGCCATTGTATTGCCTGTAAGCTGACTGTTACTCTATATTGTCTCTGTTCCTTTCTGATCTACTACTTTTAGGGTCTCTCTTTGCTTAGAGGACCCCTTTCAATATTTCCTGTAGAGCTGGTTTGGTGTTTACAAATTCTTTCAGTTTTTCTTTGTCCTGGAAGCTTTTTATCTCTCCTTCTATGTTCAATGATAGCCTAGCTGGATGTAGTATTCTTGGCTGCATGTTTTTCTCATTTAGTGCTCTGAATATATCATGCCAGTTCTTTCTGGCCTACCAGGTCTCTGTGGATAAGTCTGCTACCAATCTAATATTTTTACCATTGTATGTTACAGACTCCTTTTTCCGGGCTTTTTCAGGATTTTTTCTTTGTCGCTAAGGCTTGTAAATTTTACTATTAGGTGACGGGGTGTGGACCTATTCTTGTTGATTTTGAGGGGGGTTCTCTGCACCTCCTGGATTTTGTTGCTTGTTCCCTTTTCCGTATTAGGGAAATTCTCCACAATAATTCTCTCCAATATACCTTCTGCTCCCCTCTTTCTTCTTCTTCTGGAATCCCAATTATTCTAATGTTGTTTCATCTTATGGTGTCACTTATCTCTCGAATTCTGCCCTCGTGGTCCAATAGCCGTTTGTCCCTCTTTTGCTCAGCATCTTTATTCTCTGTCATTTGGTCTTCTATGTCACTAATTCTTTCTTCTGCCTCATTTATTCTAGCAGTAAGAGCCTCCATTTTTGATTGCAGGTCATTAATAGCTTTTTTTATTTCAACTTGGTTAGATTTTAGTTCTTTTATTTCTCCAGAAAGGGCTGTTATATCTCCAGAGAGGGTTTCTCTAATATCTTTCATGCCTTTTTTGAGCCCGGCTTGAACCTTGAGAATTGTCATTCTGAACTCTAGATCTGACATATTACCAATGTCTGTATTGATTAGGTCCCTAGCCTTTGGTACTGCCTCTTGTTCTTTATTTTGTGGTGAGTTTTTCCTCCTTGTCATTTTGTCCAGATAAGAGTATATGAAGGAGCAAATAAAATACTAAAAGGGTGGCAACAACCCCAGGAAAATGCGCTTTAACCAAATCAGAAGAGACCCCAAATCGTTGGGGGTAGAAAGGGGATAATAAGAAGTTCAGAAAAAAAAAATAAAAAAAGAAAACAAATAAAGAAAAAATATAAAAAAGAAAAATATATATATGTATTAGACTGGTAACTAGAACAGGGTCACCCACTTAATTTTGGGAGTATTTTGGTCTCATAGAAGAAACTACCTCCCAAAATTTTAAAGAGTGAAAAACATATATAAGCATTAACACAATGAAGGGTTGGCATATGCATATAAAGACAAAAAAAATTTTTTTTTAATTTCTAAAAAAGTAGTTGATAAGGTAAGTTGGTTGGGAGAATAAAGAAAAAGAAAGTGGAGAGAATTTGCTTGGGCTGGAGACTAGAACATGCCTGGAGCTAGATTTAGGGTATATTTTGATCTATTAGAAGAAGTTGTATCCCAAATTTTTTAAAAGAAAAAACCCTATGTGTATACAAAAAATAAAGTTAAATACAATGAAGGATAAAATATGACTATATAATGAAGGTTCAAAAAAGATTATTATTATTTTTTAATGAAAGGTATTGTTAAGATAAACTAGTTAAAAAATGTTAAAAAAGAAAAGGGTAAAAGTTAAAAAAATTCGCAGATGAAAAAAATTAAAAGAAAATTAAATTAACTGCAAGACTAAAGAATCATGGGGAGAAAACCATGAGTTCCATGCTTTGCTTTCTCCTCCTCTGGAATTCTGCTGCTCTCCTTGGTAAGTGAACTTGGTCTTGGCTGGATTTCTTGTTGATCTTCTGGGGGAGGGGCCTGCTTGTAGTGATTCTCAAGTGTCTTTGCCCGAGGTGGAATTGCACCGCCCTTACCAGGGACCAGGCTAAGTAATCCTCTCGGGTCTGCTTTTGGGAGCTTTTGTTCCCTGAATGCTTTCCATGAGTTCTGGAGGACGGGAATGAAAATGGAGGCCTCCCAATCTCTGGCCTGGAGGAGCCGAGAGCTCGGGAACCTACTCCTCAGTGCGCCCTCAAGTGCTCAATCACTCCCGTCTCCCTGGCCTCCAGCTGTTCTCTGAGCTCACCCAGCCTGGGACCAGTTCAAGGTAACCCTGAGCTGAGAGCTCACTCCTCGGATCTCTGTAGCCAACTTCCACGGTCTACTACCTGCGAGCTCTGTGACACTCAGACACCCCTGATCCTTCTGTGACCCTGCGGGACCTGGGACCATGCTGACCCCGCGTGGGCTTCACCCCGGTTTAGCCTCTGGAGTGATGTCCCTCAGTGGAGCAGAGTTTTAAAAGTCCTGATTTAGTGCTCCATTGCTCCGCCACTTGCTGGGAGCCGGCCTGTCCCCCCACGGTCTATCTTCCCATCACTTTGGGTTCACTTCTCTGCTGGTCCTACCTTTCAGAAAGTGGTTGATTTTCTGTTTCTAGAATTGCTGTTCTTCTTCTCTTCGATCTCCCATTGGATTTGTAGGTGTTTGGAATGGTTTGATAAGCTATCTAGCTGATCTCCTGATACCTGATGTAGTCTCAGCCTGCTACTTCTCCTCCATCTTGACTCCTCCCGCAGTATTAGGGAGACTTCTAAGCAAGACTCTTCTGTGATTGTATCCTAGCCACTTAAGACTAAAAAAGGGCAGAGATGAGCCTCAGATTCTTTTTCTATGAAATGGGAATTACCATCACCACCCCCACCACCATCACCATCATTATCCCTTGGGATTATGGTGAGAAGTAAATGAGCTATTACAAGAAAAATACTCATCATAATATCTGGCACACACACAGCATTCCATGAGTATTGTAGATCATTATTAATAAACAAAGCAGTCATCAATGCTTTTAATATTTGCATGAGATAGACTTACAGAATAAGGAGAAATGATAGCTGACTTTGATTATGACTTTTTGCATGAGATATGGCAAAAACTTGGGCAGCTAGTGATCAGATCTGTTTTCACTTTCAAGCATTCTGAATAGAAAGAAATAGAATAATTTGTGGCAGGGAAAAAACACTTTTAAACAACTGGCATGAAATTGTGCAGAAGAACGAAAGGCTGATGTGCTATGTGATTGGTCAGTTTTCTGACTAGAAGGAAAAGAAGGTAAAGGGTATGCTAAGTAGTGATGCCTATCTGCAGAGAAGTCAAGGAAAACAATCAGAAGCAAAAAGAAGGAATGAAGGGAGAGAGGAAAGCGGGGAGAGAGGGATGGAGGAAAAGAAACAGTGGGGAATAGTAGTAGTGGTCATGATAGTGGGGCAGAGGCAGCTGGGTGACAGGTGGGAGACATCCAGTGGGTTGGGGAGTAATGGAGCTGGGGAAATGGAGCCAGCAATGAAGACAGGGATAGTTAAGAGTGCTTCTGTTTGGCTGCTGTTGCATCAGTCCTCGTAAGAATAGGCAACAGGTGTTTTCTTTCCCTAGGTTGAATAGTATCTGAAGACGATGGTTTAGAATACACACATCTCTGGGATTTTCTATTCAGTGTTTATTATGCGCCAGCTGTACTTTTTGTATCACATAAAAAAGATTATCCCTGTTTTATAGATGCAGAAACTAAAGCTTAAAGATGTTAAGGCCACTGAGCAAATTAGGAGAAAACACTCCAGAATCTTTTACATATTTTTCTTCATTCCTTCATAGCTCTTGAAGCCTCACATGGTCAACTCCTTGGTATCAGGAAAACTATCAACTAGAACAACTCTTGACATTATGTTATATAACTGAGGTTCATTGGAAATTTTTAAAATAGATATATTGCTCTTTTATTTTTCTGTTTGCCAGAGTGAACAACCTCCTTTTTTTTTTTTTTTAGAAAAGCAAAGATAGGTATCAAATGCTACAAATCTGGCATTTGATAATTTTCAGTTAATTATGGGTAGCATTTGTTTAACATTTAGACAATTTGAAAAGGAATTATTGCGTCTTAGCCACATTAGCAACAAAGGTTTTTCTAAGCCCTTCGAACTATGAGTCAAGGTAAATAAAGGTCCCTTGATTAGAAAAGGGCACCAAAAAGCCTTTGAAAAGTAGTTCAACTTGACTTTGACGTTACATTCTTGGGAACTTTCCCAGTTTCAAGGTGAGGCTATTGAGACAGGAAGTACAAATGATAATACAAATTATGGGTTTTCAGTTAAATCCTCATGTAGAAGTTGAAACTCTAAGGGAAGTTAACTGTGAACCCCAAAGATAAATTAAGTCAAAGTTAGAACTGAATTGTGACTTAAAATTCTCTAGTCTTTCCTATTAGTCCTGTACAGAAAGTAAATGACCCAAGTGATAAATGTATTTGCTTTATTACCTAACAAGTTGTCTTGTATACACTTTTAAAAACTTTGAGATACTGGTGACCTATTAATTAATTCTGGTCAAAGTCTATTGGTATGAAAAATAAAACCAATTTCGTATTACCTGGTTAGTTTATGATATTTGTCTACCTAAACAATGAATATTTTGAGGAGCTGGTCTAATGTCATACAATACAAAGAACTATGGCATAAGAGGGCAAACATCCTATGTATAAAGAAGAACAAATTGACAAATTCTGGGATCCAATTTATATCTCTCTTTTGTTTCCAGTTTTTTTTTTTTTTTTAAAGTACTAATCTCAGCATTGCCTTCTGTGTCTGTTGACCAGACAAATGACACTGGGGAGCTTTGTGGAAAACTCAGAGTGGAGAAAGGAGGGCATTTGGAAACAGGTAGGAGGTGCTTGCGTTCAGTCAGTCCAGCTCTGTGTTACCTAACGAGCAGAGCACACTGTGGCCCATCCTCCCTCCTCTCTAAGTGGCTTTCAGAATAGTTAGTTTTGCAGAGAATACCTTTCTTATACCCCAGTGGAATAAGGCTGTGTCTGAGATGCCAGGAGTAGATTCCTTTTCTCCCTCCATATGGCTAGAAGAGCAAGACATTTTTGTAAGCAGATAATTCAGCTCTAGTAGTCAGTTTGATTCAATTTGTGATGGGGCTAACTTCAATTTCCACATTCCAGAAGGAGGGGTTGCCTTTTTCACACTGAGGCAACAGACTATGATCCTGACTAGTTTCATCATTTCTATGTAATTAAAATGAGGGCTTAGACAACAATCCTTGAGTGATGCCTGCGTACACAAATAAATTTGCCCACTGACCTCTATTACAGCAGGGAACATCTGGGCCAGTAAATATTTAGCAGGTATCGGGTGTGTTTCTTTAATAAGTAGATAATGAATTAGCTGGACTTGGTGTCTGATGGTTACAGACACATTTCCCATCTACTTTGGGACATTTCGAGGCAAGGCTAGATGAAACTACAGGCAGATTGAAGATTTGTGGTGCCTTTTTTCCTTTGTTTACACACTAGCTCCTTCTTATGAATCTATACAGAATGATGACTCCTTGCAGCATTAGAATGATGACTCCTTCCAGCATTACTAGATACTGTTGTTGGAACTGCAACTCAAGGTAAGAAAAGACAACCCGAGCATTAAATACACCCATGCCACAGTGGCAGGGAGGCCAGAGACAGAAGCTGAGGATGCGCAGTTCCCATCAGCATTTGGAATGTTGAACTAGACAGCCAGATCCCTTGCAGAAAGTAGAGATCAACTTTTAGCTGTTGATGGGCATGTGTAAATATATGCAGTAAGACAAATCCAGGAAGCAATGGCCAGGTACACTAGGCTGTAGGACCTAAAACAACCCTGATCTCCAGAGCAGGTAACTAATACTAATTTTAGAAAGCATTAAAGACGCTGGCCTCAGGACGCCTGGGTGGCTCAGTTATCTTCCTTTGGCTCAGGTTACAATCTTAGGGTCCTTGGATGAAGCCTGCATCAGGCTCTCTGCTCAGCAGGGAGCCTGCTTCTCCCTCTGCCACCCTCCCTGCTTGTTCTCTCTCTCTCTCTCTGGCAAATAAATAAATAAAAATCTTAAAAAGAAAAAAAAAAAAAAGACGCTGGCCTCACATGCTCTGGGTGTGAAAAAGTACCGAGGCCTCTCCTAGGCCCAGCTGCCAAGAAATCTAACCAAGAGGGCCAGTCATCTTTGAGACCGGCCCTTTTTTAGGGCAAAAGAATGAGCCAGTATAATCACAATCACCTGGAACCAACTGCAGACAGAGGTGCTTTTGTTCTCCCAATGAAATCTTCCAAAGGGGATGCATTACTTTCTAAACTCCCCTCCCTAGAAGGAAGGCAGTCTTGTATAATATTTGCTGCACTCCGTTGTTGTAATTTGCTGAAAAATGTCACTTGTGATTTTTTGAACATTAAAAATAAAGCCGTGTACCTCACTGTACACTGCATTCTCTGACAACACTCATGTTTTGACATTTTTTCATTAAATAGTGTAGAGCTGAAGAAAGAACAGACACTTCCAACCTCATGGAGGCTCTGCTAGACTTAAAACCTTAGCTCTTTTTTCCTTTCTTTAGCAAGTACTTCTCTGAAATAACTTATCATTAAAAAAATTACAAATCTTAGGAAATTTGGTTGAACTCTTATTATTTTTGAAGCAAAGAACTGATCATTTTTAGTGCTGCTGTAAATATTATGGTTCAGTGTCCCAGTTCTCCTGTTGTATGTCTCCAGCAGGATCAAGATCACATCTTAGGGAGCTCTGTGGCCAGAAGGTAGTAGGAGGACAGCACAGAGCAGCATATCTTCTCCATAGGCTCTGACTATGCTATTACACACCCTAGAGCTTTCTGTCTGATAAAATCCACAGGTGATGTGCATGTTGTTTGTTCCTCTGCCCCATATAGGAAGCTCTCCTTTGAATATGATATGAAACTAGTGGCTCTGATGAACCAGCTATGGGACATGTCCTTGAATTTTGTTCTTCTGGCACTTATAACAATATATTGACTTGAGCTTTCCACCTGGGTCCTACCTGTGACCAACAGGATGAGTTTCTGAGTTGACTGTGTAGGGTGAACTTTGCAGTTTGGGCTGTAAAACAGAAAAATTAGGTAGTCTGAAGTTCTTATCTGGACCTCATTAGCACTGTGGTCCTATATTCTGAAACAATTTCAGTGAATTCAACATTAATTTGGTCCTAATTCTGGGTGGTTCCAACTCAATATAACTTGTAATAAACAAGAAGTTCCTTTTTACAAAAGTGCACTCAAGGTCGTAGAAATACAGAATAATGAATGTTCTGAAGTCTTTTCATTTTTTTTTTGACATATCAACCTCATTTTTATTTGGCATAAGGACTTAGACCCCATATTCCCTTTTGATTTATTCTGTCTTTTTTCTTTGTCCTCAATTTTGAATATACATATAACTGTTCTGCCATATAGCAGAAAGAAGACAGGACTCTCAAATCAGAAAGATCCAGGATTGAATTTCAGTCTTGCCATGTAATTTTAGGCAAATTTTCAACCTCTTAAGATCCCCACTTACTCATTTATAAAAATTGAATAAATAATGTGGGATGTAGCAGCAATAATGAGTTTAAGGCAGAGGAAATTAGTTTAAATCCCAGTTCCTTAGCCTGTTGGAGCCGGAAAGGTGTTAGGATCCCCTTCATAGGGTTGTAATGAGGATTAAGTGCTATCTCTGCCTATGAGTTCATAAGGGTTAAATGGAGTGGGTGTGTGAAAGTCTTCAGGACTATGCCTAGTGTACAGCCAGGACTATGTGAGTATTAATTTCCTTGTTCATTATCTGGGCAGTTAGTTGTGTAGAGGTCAAAAACTCCTTTGTTTTTCAGGAGCAAAGGACCTCTGCTCATATTGTCAATAAACATTTGAATTAGAGGACCAGAACAAGTCAGGACACATTTATTGCCTTGCTCAATGGGAGTAGATTCTCTAGTGTCTTAATATGTATGGGCTATTATAACAAAATACCATAGGCTGAGTGGCTTATAAACAACAGAAATTTATTTCTCACAGTTCTGGGGGCTGGGAAGTTCAAGATCAAAGTTCTGGCAGATCAGTGTTTGGTGAGAGCTCACTTCAAGTTTATAGCTGGCTGGGGTTTGTTTGTTTGTTTGTTTGTTTGTTTTTTACTATGTCTTCATATGGTGGAAAGAACAAAGGACCTCTTTCTTAAGGGCACTAATCTTGTCCGTGAGGGCTCCACTCATAACCTAATCACCCAAAGCCCTCACCTCTAAATTGGGGATTAGGATTTCAACATATGGATTTGGGGAACACAAACATTCAGTCTGCAGCATACAGTAAAATCGGGGAAACAGGAGAATACACATGATAAGTAGTTTGCGGATATTACCTTATGATACATAGTATGTTCATCTCTGTATCTACAATAGATAGTATGTGTCATCTCTCCTTTACAACATACAGTGTAATGTGCTGTGCAAAACTGCAAGGAGCATGGTGTGTGACACAGCTTTCCATCAGTCTCTGTACAGACATCCAGCCCTACCACTCTGGCACCAGCCCTCTGGAGGACTTTCTCCTAACCTATCAGCAATAGGCATTATTTAGTCACTTCGGGATGGCTGACATATGCCTATGTTTTCAGACTATATGGTCACCCTGTCATCATGAGTCAGCATGCGAATAAGACAAAGGGCCCCACAGAGGAGTTCGCTCTGCTTTCTATGTTGCAGAAGTAACAAGGGCATGGGAGCAGGCTGTTTTCCTGGAGCCTGGAGGGAGCAGAGTCTGCCCCTGACTGGAAACAGTGCAGCCACTGAGAAGACCCGCCGCTAAGAAATGCTTTCCTTGGTGCACCCAATTTCCATATAATTCATGATTTTCTTTTTGTTTTTCCTTAAGCTTGGATTACTGAGGTCCTATACAATAAACCCTGAGAGATGTTACAAATTCACTTCAATATTTAGAGGTTAGATAAAGAAGGATGAGGGATGGTAGGAAGGATTAGCCAAGAAGAGAGAGGAGTAGTAAGAGAGTGTGATGGTCCTGATCTAAGTGACAAATGAGTTTCAAGAGGGAGGGGATGATCAGCTCTGCTAGATACTGCTCAGGGCTCAGGTAAAATGAAGATTGAGACCTGAGTCACATGATTTGGCAACATGACCATTAGCCTTGATAAGGGCAGTTATTGCTGTTGGGGCCAAAAGACTTAAAGGAGTGCAATTAAGAAAATGGGAGAAGGGAATTACAGACAACTCTTGAGTTTTGCCATTCCTTTATTTGTGATGTGTTCAGTGTAAGATAGTTTACTAAAGTCACTATGTCTATAGACATTCTGTATGTAACATACAATCAACACTATCTCTGATCTCTATTTTCTTTGATTACTACTTTGGAAAGAACACAGGGCTCGAGCCAGCATATGGAAGCTAAGAGCCTAAATGACTTCTAAGCTTCTTCCCAACTGAATCGTCGTGGAGCATTTTATTTCCCAGCACTTCCTGCTGGGTTGTCCTTAGGACTGCTCTTACTTCTTTTATGTTTGTGAAAGTGAGGCATAGTTTTTACAAAATCCTTTAGGTGTATGTTATGAGGATCCAACAGAGCGAAGCAAGGGCTAAGTGACTTGACACAGTCACAGCTCGAAGAGGAGGCTTATGTCCAGGACAGGTATTCTAGGTGCCACTCTATTCTACCTCACAAAATCCCATCCTGTTAGGCCAGATGGAAGTGGATAACCTGAGGGGCTATAGCTCATAATGGCCTCACTTTCCACATGTGAAACCTACTCTAAAGATACCTTTTAAGGTGGGTCTTTATACACCTACCCGGGAGGTGACTCCACTTACTTCCATGATTTCCCTGCTAAGAAAATTTTTTTCTGCAGTTTTCTGGAAAACACCATTGAGGAGGCTGTTATTGGAAAATAATACGTTTCCCCATCCATATTGTACCTGCTTATGTATCTTTTTCCAAACACTTCAATCTTTCTCCCCACTGTGTTTTTCTTAGATCAGCTTTTCTAAATACAAGTTCATGGCATTCTGTTTTATATCATTATAACCCTGACTGCTGTGGAAAAGTGAGTCCTGCAGTGTAGGAAGCCTGATTATAATCGACAGATACATCTGTTTTCTGGAAACTGTGCATTCCACAGCAGCCCCAGCATATACGATTCTTAAATAACCTCTTTGTTTATTCCCCAAACAGAAGGCAGTGAAATCAACCAGTTTATTCTGCCAGCGTTGCAGGAGGACTCCCATGCATTTTCCAACTCTTTTTTTGGGCTGCTGTTGTAAAAGTTTAGTGTGCTTTGGGATGTGTCATCTCTTATTTCTTAAGGGTCAGCTGTGCTGAGAGAGAGAAGGTCAACCTAAATACTTCTCAGATTTCATTTCGGGAAATTCCAGGCCCCAGCTCAGCTTGTTCTGTACGCATCCATCTACCCAGGCTAGCCCTGTGTTGTTGCAGCTGTTGCTGAGCACAGAGCCCATTCATTCCCAATCAGCTGGAGCTTCCCGTAAGTGTTACCCAGACGTGTTTTCCTATTGCGATTCAATCTAGGTTATTTTTTATTTTTGGTTTTTGTTTTTTTACAAGATTTATCAAACAGTTTGAGTTTCACGGGGCTTTGGAATACATACCTCTAATGTCTGATGACTTTTCAAAACTCAGATGCAATGCTAGAGGCAAACTATAAGAGATGTCAACTGCCTCACTTAGTTCAACCACCACCATTTTGTAGGTGCCTCCCTACAGAATGGGGAAACGGCCTGAGGAGGTAGAATGAACACATGGAATGTTTCTTTCATTGAAGGCTTACCCCCACCATGCTGCAGCAGAGACCTACATAAAATCAGGGCTCAAGGAGAACTCAGAGTTGGAGCCTTGACCTCAGCTCTCTGTTCTAAGATAAAAAGAATTTTAGTGACTTGCCCAAGGTCATCTGGCTAATCATGCCATTATCCTCTTGTAATATTTTGGTACTGGATCTTGGGGGAAAAATCTCAAGGTAATAAACAAGAAGTTCCTTTTTACAAAGAAATCTTTTTTCTTCCTATTTAATCTAGAGGTCATTGGACATTGTGTTTGATGGTGATAGTTTTAATATGGTCTGTTCTTTCTGACTTGTCAGAAGTCTGTATTTTGATAAGATAGAAATATATATTTATCCTCTATCTGTATAAACAGTCACATGCATGCATATGTGTTTTGCCTCTAGTAATAGTTCCTTTGTCTGCAGGGACAGTAGACAAATGTGTCTGAATTTGGGCAAAGTGAAAACATCAAAGTAGTAAAATAAACTGATCGAATATACACTATAGGAAGCATTTAAATTCGGATAATTCATGTCTGATATAAATTGCAAGGATATGAAATGGTACCCATTACTCTTCTTTCCTCTTGAAACCTGGCGCAAAAATGATAATGTTCTAAAATATAGGAAAATGTCCTTTAAAAATTAGGCCTCCCCTCTTATTCTTCCTTTCCCTTTTGCCTAAAAAAATGCAGAGCTCTTGCTGATCTTCTTGATTGTGAATCCTATGATTTAAAAAGATCCTGCTAGTTTTTCAGAATACTAATCATATCATTTCTGTTTTCATCATCTTTTAGAGACATTGGCTCACTGGGTCTATTTGGGCCAAAATTCATCCGCTGTATCTTTTAGCTTGCTGGCTAATACTAAGTATAAGGAAAGAGAGTACTCTGCTGCCATTTCCCCCAGCTCCCTATAGTATGTTAGTCACTTAGCTTGTCAGTGGCTAATGAGGTACACTCTGCAGTCAGATTGCATGGCTGGGAATCTGGGCTCTTCCTCTTGTTTAGCTAGCAATCTTGGGATAGTTATTCAAGCTTTCTGAGTCTCATTTTTCCATTTTAAAAAATGTGGGCAATAATAGAGTCTCCCATACAGGATTGTTACAAAGGTCAAATGAGAATATGTATAAAAAGTGATTATTCCCTGGGAAAATTAAAAGTTCTATAAAGAGTTGCTATAATTATTATTATTATTACAAAATTAAATATTGTTAACCTGTAGAGAGATGGAGAAGGCCAGATTACCTAGATTTTCCAAAAGGTGCACCCAAATGGAACTGTGGGCCCTAGGGCGGGCCTGCACAGGTGTTCAGAGCTCCTCTCCGGCTGTCAGTCATGGAGTTATTCTCTCCTGTTCTCTTGACTTTCAAAGGACTAAAGGAAGTCCCATTGTTAGCCACTGAAGGATATTCATTGGTCAGAGTATATCTGACCATAGTCTCTTCTGGAACAAAAAAATCATTCTTTATTCATGTTCTAACTTCCCCTCCAGGAAGTAAAACAACACAATAGACAACAACCTTTTGTCTAAGGTGAGTTCAGTCTAGATAAACAGATAAATAGACAGAGCTGTGCCCAGTTTTCTTTTCTCTTTTCTACCATTCTTGTAAGTGTAAAATAAGATTGTTGGTCTGAAGTCCTTGTTTCCAGGGTAAATGGTCTCTGTATATGTTTGAAATTCATTTCATTCCTCTTCTCCGTAAACTAGATGATCACTCTTCTGATTTCTTTTTTTAATGTATTCACTTTCTAGAACTTTATGTTACTTAAGTCATAAGGTATGCACTCTTTTGTGTCTGGCCTTCCTCAACTGTTGGAGGAGTTTGGCGGCATGACTTATGCAGAGGTACTCAGTTTATAAGTTACTATCATATCTTCCTTTCCTTCTGACCTCAGATATCATTGCTAGGTATAACTACTACTATCAGAAGGCTGAAATGTGTGTAAGTGGGTACTTAAAGTGCATTCTCCAACAGACAAAATGATACACATTTTAGTTGGCTATAGTTGACGTGTATCAATAATGTATTAGTGAGTTAAATTAGGGGTTAATAGGCTTCTGTGAAACAGTCTAGGAATCTAACAGCCATGGGCATTGGTCTATGTATTTAACAGAGGGAATGGGGAGTGTCAGCTTGTCCAGTAAGCCTGGGATGTGGTTGGGATTTTCTTGTGCACCCTGGAACCCCTATGCATCAGTTGAGTTGTTGAGTTGTTGTTTGCTTACCAAGGGTTAGTTAGTCAAATTTGACTTTGTTCCCAAACCTATATATGCCAGGTATATTATTATTTTTAATATCATACTTTAAAAATCATAAATTGATAAAATGTGAACGCAAGCAGAAAGAAGCTTATTGGTTTTTTAAGGCAACTAAATTTAATGTTATGGAAAAGCACAATACATTTAGTTAGCTGAAAAAAATCTACCCCATTAGGTATGGATAAGACAACTGTTAAAGAGGAGAACTATATAGGAAAAATCATGACAATCTAGAATTCTGCATAATGATGGCTTTATTTATTTTTTTAAAGATTTTATTTATTTATTTGGCAGACAGATATTACAAGCAGGCAGAGAGAGAGAGAGGGGAGGAAGCAGGCTCCTTGCTAAGCAGAGAGCCCAATGTGGGGCTCGATCCCAGGACCCTGGGATCATGACCTGAGCTGAAGGCAGAGGCTTTAAACCACTGAGCCACCTAGGCACCCCTGCATAATGATGGCTTTATGTGTGTCTTTGTCTTCCTACTCGAAAGGCGGGACAACTTGAAATATACTGGTTATTTTCTGTAACAAACACAAAGCAAAACTAGAGGACCCTTGATCTATGAAGAAGTCACAGTAGTACATTGGAAAAATTGGTGGATCTTTGTTCATCTATGAATATGTTATTTTAAGCTTTTTATGCAGAAGAAGTTAAACACATACAAAATAAATAGAATAATATAATGAACTTCCATACTCATCACCTTGCTTTAGTAATTATCAACTTTCTGCCTTTCCTGTACTGTTATTAATACTTCCACTCATTCCTCCAGCTTTGTTACTCTCATTATTTTTCTATGGTTCCTTTTTGCTTGAGGTAAAATTTACGTACTTGGAAATGCACAAACCTTACCTTACCTGTATAATTTTGACCAGTAGATATACCTGTGGGATACACGACCCTATCACAATACAGAGCATTTCTGTCTCCCCAGAAAATTTCCTCATGCCCCTTGCCAGGGAATTGCATACCCCAACTCCCTAAATGTGATCACTTTTCTGATTTTCTTTACCATTTTAGACTATTTTTCTAAAACTTCATATAAATGAAGTCATATAATGTGTACTTCTGTGTGTGTGGCCTTCTTTTGCTCAGCATAATGTCTGAGAGACTTCCCTGTGGTGTACCGGCGCCCGCTCAAACCAGTTCTAAAAGTCACGTGAGTACATCTCTTCCCAACTCCGCATTCAGTGACTTCAAGCTGAACTAGGAGTATTGCATTGGGAACATTTAAATCATAGAAATTGGCAAACCCTACAAATCAGGGTTTTCCCTACCCCGAAGAGCCAATGATCAGCACATCACTGGTTTCATTCACATAGTTGGGTAAATCAGTTATGCACTCATTTATACTGCAGAATAGTATTTTTTGTATAGATATACCACAAATTGTGTGTCGGTGTTTCATATAGATATATTGAAAATTGCAATGATACACATTCATGTATTTCTATTCTGGAGCTCTTAGAAGTAAAGTGGCTATGAATGTTCTATTACAAGTGTTTCTGTGGATGTACATTTTCACTTATTTTGGATAAATACCTAGGAGTAGAATTATATAAATTTTAACTGAAAATTAAATGTTCTAGGTATGGCAGCATCATTATTTAAATGATTCCTAGATTAATGAACCAATTTAATTGACCAATCCACTACCTTCCAGATCATATCAGGTAAAGTATAAATGTCACAGAGGGCTTTTATTTATATGTTTATTTCAAACATTTTGAAGCTTTATTTATTTATTTTGGGGAGGGGAGGCAAAGGGGAGAGGGAAAGAGAGTCTTAAGCAGACTCCATGCAGAACACAGAGCCCAATGCTGGGCTTGATCTCATGACCCTGAGATCACGACCTGAGCTGAAACCAAGAGTTAGTCGCTTAACTGACTTTGCTACCCAGGCGCCCCTCGAACATTTAAAAAAACAACAAAACACACATACACAAACAGAATAAAATGCAAAACAAGCCAAAATGTACAACTCAATGCATTATTACAAAGTGATTGTAAAACTACCACCCAGGTCAAGAAATAGAACATTGCCAGCTTCTCAAAAGTCCCTTATCTTCCCTTCTAGTTAATAACTCCTATATTTTTCTTCACAAAGATTATCACTATCCTAATTTATAGTGCCACTTATTTGTTTTTCTTTAGAGTTTTATTATCCACATATATATTTCTAAATGCTATAATTTAGTAATGATTACTTTTCAAAGGGAATCATGCATTCTTACGTTGTCCGTCATCTATCGCTAAAGGTAGTATTTGTAAGGTATTTGTGGAACATTTTTTCATGTTGTTTGTAACATAATTTATTCATCTTAAATGCTTTATACTACTCTATTATATGAGTATTTTCAATTCATTTATTTGTCCTAATGTTCATAAAAATTTGTGAGCTCCCAGTTTTGGGAATCTATAAGTAGTACTACTATAAACATTCTTGTGTATGGACCCTGATGCATACATATATATTTTTCTATATCATTGAATAGATTTTGTTGGGTCATAAGGTATTGTCTTTCAGTTTGAGCCACTATAACAAATTACCAGAGACTGAGTAGCTTAAATGGCAAGTATTTATTCTCATAGTTCTGGAGGCTGGGAAGCCCCAGATGAAGGTCCTGGTGAGGGCCATCTTCATGGGCTGCAGATGACCATCTCTTTGCTGTGTCCTCACATAATAGAGAGTAGAGAGGAAGCAAGATCTCTTGTGTATCTTTTTATAAGGGGCACTAATCTCATCATGAAGCCTCCAACCTCAGGACCTTTTTCTCTCCCAAAGGCCCCACCTCCTAATACCATCCCATTGGGGTTAGGGTTTCAACATATGAATATGTAGTCCATAACAGCTATGCACTTCTTAATCTTTAATGCATAATACTAGAATGTCTTACAAATGTGCTTTTTGATACTCCTACTGGGATGTATGAGAATTGTTGTGCCTTATTCTCCTTTGCTTCACTCCTTAATTTTAGCTATCTCACTGGTATATAGTTGTTGATCAACAAAAATGTCCCTCTTTACCTCTTTATGGTTTTGCCTTTAAATCTACCTAACTGGGCATTACCATAGCTCAACATTTTTTGTTACTGTTTGCAAAATCAATCTTTTTCATCCTTTGAATTTTTTTTTTCTGCATCCCTCTGTTGAGACGTGTGTCTTGTATATAGCATGTAGTTTTGTTTTTTTTTTAAGATTTTATTAATTTATTTGACAGACAGAGATCACAAGTAGGCAGAGAGACAGGCAGGGTGGGCGGGGGGCGGGGAAGCAGGCTCCCTGCCAAGCAGAGAGCCCGATATGGGACTCCATCCCAGGACCCTGGGATCATGACCAGAGCCGAAGGCAGAGGCTTTAACCCACTGAGCCACCCATGTGCCCCTGTTGTTTTTTTTAAACCAGTCCAATGATCTGCATTTTATTGAAACATTTAACATTTATGTTAGTATAATTTGTGATCTACTTGGATTTAAATCTCCCATCTATTATGTGCTTCTTATCTGTCTTAATTGTCCTATGTTTCTTTTCTCCTTCTTTTGGATTGATACTTTTAAATTGTTTCCATTTCCCTCATCCATTAACTTAGAATTTATGTACTCTTCAGTTGTATCTTAGGGTTGCAACACGTATTTCTGAGTCATCAAAGTCTGATGTTAATTGTCACTTTTAACCTGCTCCCCCCAAAATATAATATCTTAGACCATTTTAATGATATTTACTGCCTCCAAATCAAATGCTACTTTTGTTGTTAATTTTAATTATTATTTTACATAAACAACAGTCAAATTTATCTACATCTAAAGTTACCATGTTATTTGCTATTTCTTCTTCTTTTTTCATCTTTTATTTTTCATTTGGTTTCATTTTCTGTCACCTAAAGAATGACCTTATTTATTTATCTTAATATTGGTCTGCTGGTAATGAATTTTCTTAGTTCTTATTTACCCAAAAATGTTTCTATTTTACATTCATTAGAAATATAAATTAATACTTATTTTCTTTCAGCCGTTTACAAATATCACTATATCTGGCTTTTGCTAATTTTTTTTTTTGAGAAGTCAATTCTCAGTGTAATTATTGCTTCTTTTGAGGTAATCGTTTCTCTTCTGCTATTTTGCAGACAATCTGTTCTTGATTATAATTGGTTTTTGCTAAGATGTGTCTACTCATATATTTCTTTTTATTTTGCCCCTTGGATTTGTAGGGTTTCTTGAACTGTGTCTTAGAATGTTCAGTTTTAGAATATTACCAATGGTTGTTCAAGTATTACTTCTGTCCCATGCTCTCATCCCTCTTTTTTGGGGACTGGGTTTTATACCTGGTTTATAATTTCTCATTCTATTCTCTATGCCCCTTATCCTTGCTTCTGCATTTATCTTTTCTTGTTTCTTTCTTTGTGTTTCTTTCTAAAATTTTTCTTCTGATTTATATATTATTTTCTAATTTTCTCTTCATTTACCTTAGTGTTCAACCAATCCTTGAGTTCTTCATTTCGTTAATTGTATTTCTAATTTCTAGAATTTCTATGTGTTTTTAAAAATCCTCTATGTCTTTTCTCATAGTTTCCAGCTCTGTGGAAATTCTCAATTTTATCTTTATAACCTTAATCATAGTAAACATAGTTATTTTTTAATTTTATTTTATTTTTTAAATTTCTTTTCAGTGTACCAGAATTCATTGTTTATGTACCACACCCAGTGCTCCATGCAATACGTGCCCTCCATAATACCCACCACCAGGCTCACCCAACCACCCACGCCCTGCCCCTTCAAAACCCTCAGATTGTTTTTCAGAGCCCACAGTTTCTCATGATTCGTCTCCCCCTCCAATTTCTCCCAACTCCCTTCTCCTCTCCATCTCCCCATGTCCTCCATGTTATTTCTTATGCTCCACAAATAAGTGAAACCATATGATAATTGATTCTCTCTGCTTGACTTATTTCACTCAGCAAAATCTCTTCCAGTCCCGTCCATGTTGCTACAAAAATTGGGTATTCATCCTTTCTGATGGAGGCATAGTACTCCATAGTGTATATGGACCACATCTTCCTTATCCATTTGTCCATTGAAGGGCATCTTGATTCTTTCCACAGTTTGGCAACCGTGGCCATTGCTGCTATGAACATTGGGGTACAGATGGCCCTTCTTTTCACTACATCAATATCTTTGGGGTAGGTACCCAGTAGTGCAATTGCAGGGTCATAAGGCAGCTCTATTTTTAATTTCTTAAGAAATCTCCACACTGTTTTCCAAAGTGGCTGCACCAACTTGCATTCCCACCAACAGTGTAAGAGGGTTCCCCTTTCCCCACATCCTCTCCAACACACATTATTTACTGTCTTGTTAATTTTGGCCATTCTAACTGGTGTAAGGTGGTATCTCAATGTTGTTTTGATTTGAATCTCCCTGATGGCCAGTGATGATGAACATTTTTTCATGTGTCTGTTAGCCATTTGTATGTCTTCATTGGAGAAGTGTCTGTTCATGTCTTCTGTCCATTTTTTTGACATGATTATCTATTTTGTGTGTGTTGAGTTTGAGGAGTTCTTTATAGACCCTGGATATCAGCCTTTTGTCTGTACTGTCATTTGCAAATATCTTCTCCCATTCCGTGGATTGCCTCTTTGTTTTGTTTGACTGTTTCCTTTGCTGTGCAGCAGTTTTTGATCTTGATGAAGCCCCAAAAATTCATTTTTGCTTTTGTTTCCTTTGCCTTTGGAGACATGTCTTGAAAGAAGTTGCTGTGGCTGATATTGACAAGGTTACTGCCTATGTTCTCCTCTATGATTCTGATGGATTCCTGCCTCGCGTTGAGATCTTTTATCCATTTCGAGTTTATCCTTGTGTATGGTATAAGAGAATGGTTCTTCTACATATAGCTGTCCAATTTTCCCAGCACCATTTATTGAAGAGACTCTTTTCCACTGTATATTTTTTCCTGCTTTTTCGAAGATTATTTGACCATAGAGTTGAGGGTCCATATCTGGCTCTCTACTCTGTTCCACTGGTCTACATTTCTGTTTTTATACCAGTACCATGCTGTCTTGATGATCACAGCTTTGTAGTAAAGCTTGAAATCAGGCAACGTGATGCCCCCAGTTTTGTTTTTCTTTTTTAACATTTCCTTAGCAATTCCAGGTCTCTTCTGATTCCATATACATTCTAGGATTGTTTGCTTTAGCTCTTTGAAAAATGCTGGTGGAATTTTGATCAGAATGGCATTGAAAATATAGATTGCTCTAGGCAGTATAGACATTTTAACAATGTTTATTTTTCTGATCCATGAGCATGGAATGGTCTTCCATCTTTTTGTGTCTTCTTCAGTTTCTTTCATGAGTGTTCTGTAGTTCCTCAAGTACAGATCCTTTATCACTTTGGTTAGGTTTATTCTCAGGTATCTTATGGTTCTTGGTGCTTAGTAAATGGAATCGATTCTCTAATTTTCCTTTCTGTATTTTCATTATTAGTGTATAAGAAAGCAACTGATTTTTGTACATTGACTTTGTATCCTGCCACATTTCTGAATTGCTGTATGAGTTCTAGTAGTTTGGGGGTGGAGTCTTTTGGGTTTTCCATATAAAATATCATGTCATCTGCAAAGAGAGAAAGTTTGACTTCTTCATTGCCAATTTGGATACCTTTTAATTCTCTTTGTTGTCTGATTGCTGTTGGTAGGACTTCTAATACTATGTTGAACAAGAGTGGTGAGAGTGGGCATCCTTGTCATGTTCCTGATCTCAAAGGGAAGACTATCAGCTTTTTCCCACTAGGGATGATATTTGCTGTGGGTTTTTCATAGATAGATTTTATGAAGTTGAGGAATGTTCCCTCTATCCCTATACTTTGAAGCATTTTAATCAGGAGCAGATATTGGATTTTTTCAAATGCTTTTTCTGCATCAATTGAGAGGACTATGTGGTTCTTCTCTCTTCTCTTATTGATTAAAGTCTGTTTGATCACACCAACATCTGCAGCCCAGGTAGGCCTTTTAAATTTCCTGTTTTTTTCTGGTATTCTCATGTATTTGATGTTGTCTTGTCACATGTGTGGATGTCTTTGATTATGAGCCAGACATTGTACTTAAAAGTTGTTTGTAAGGGGGGCACCTGGGTGGCTTGGTTGGTTAAGTGCCTGACTCTTGATTATAGCTCAGGTCATGATCCCAGCTCAGGTTTCTGGGAGCCCCTCATCCGTGTCTGCACTCAGTGGGGAGGAGTCTGCTTCTTACCCTCTCCCTGCTCTTGCTTTTTTTTTTTCTCTCTCTCTCCAAAATAAGTAAACAAATCTTTAAAAAAAATTGCTTGTAGGAATTAAGGTTTGTGTAATATCTCTTTCTAGAGGTGGTTTACTTCTGTTTCCATAGTTGCCTCTGGGCCCTTGGAATCCGGGATCCCCAATTTCTTGTCTGGGATTGAAAGGATTGAAAGTTTGGCTGTAAAGGGAGGACCACTTATAGTTCATTGTACTCCCAAAATACAACTCTCCAGAGTCTTAACCCAAATTGCAGGAGATTTATAAGCCTTTCTTTGTACTGTCCAACAGCTCCTTGACTACAGCTTTTATCTACCTATTCCTTGGATATGATGAGAACACTGCTCAGCCTCTCGGTCCTTTGGCAGCCTCTTTCAGTGGTAGCAAGTGCCCCAGGGGAAAAAGTGAGTCTAGATTTTGACTTGCCTCTCTTGATTTCCCTCTTCTTCTGGATCATAGCCTGGTAATTACTCACTATCTTATTTAGTCTAGTGACTTAAAGCAAATCTTATTCACATTTTATACAAGGTGGTCTGGATTATGGACTCTGTCTTTGCTGCAAATGGAAGCTCAGAACTCCTTTAGGGTCCAACTCTACACTATATATAATTGAAGAAAAGTAGTACATGCCCTTGAAAAGCTCACAATATGTTTAGAAATACAAAATGTGTGATATAGATTTAAAGGAAGAGTACATACAGATTCTCTCTAATGCTAAAAGGAAGAGAGGTCTGAATAGGCTGGAGTCAATAAGGATCTCCTCCTGGTTTTGTTGTGTGACCGTGGTCTTCTCCCTGTATTCCACATATTTACTGTGCTTGTCTGGTCTTATTCACCAGTCCTGACTTTAGCCTTATTGCTAAATATACAGTCTAACCAATTCATTGCTTTTGAGTTTGACAGGTACAACCCAGACAGTATAATTCTATATTACTACAAGACTTTTACAGATACCTCAAGTGTACTATGTTTAAATCTAGGGCCATTCTAGATATTTTTCACCATTTAATGGTAAGATACTAATTTTCTTATCTATATAGCCTCACACATGAATGCTATTAAACGTCATTAGATTCTGATTACTTTGCAATTTTTTTGATCATAGCCTTAAAGGGGTAAACATTTCTTTAAACTGTTTTATGTGATGGCTGGATAAGAAATACTTAATAATACTAAAACACACTTCTTTTAAACTATCATTTATATTTGAACCATAAACAAGTGCTTTGGATTAATGCCTATTATATAGAATTGTGGTAGAAATTTAATAATTCTATTTTTCATTTGGTAGTTTATAATTTATTAAAATTGTTTTATTAAAAATTCTGGAAATAATCTTTCCTTTTACCACATTCTATTACTTTCAAGTGTACAATATAATGATTCAATATTTGTATATATGGCAAAGTAGAGGTCACCACAATAAGTCTAGTGAACATCTGTCACCATACATAGTTCCAGAGTTTTTTTTCTTGTGATGAGAACTTGTAACTTCTCTTCTTTTAGCAACTTTTATATATGTGATGCAATATTAGTAACTATAGTCACCATGATACACATTACATCTCCATGACTTAGTTATTTTATAACTGGAAGTTTGTACTGTTTGGCTTGCTTCACCCATTTTGCCTATCTCCCACCCCCTGCCTTTGGCTACCACCAATATAGTCTCTGTATCCATGAGCTTTTTTCCCCTCTTTTTTCTAGATTCCACATATAAGTGAGATAATATAATATTTGTCTTTCTCTCTCTGACTTATTTCACATAGCATAATGCCCTCGAGGTCCACCCATGTTGTCACAAGTAGCAAGATTTCATTCTCTTTTATGGCTAAATAATATTCCATTGTGTGTGTGTATGTGTGTACACACAATATACATATATATTCCATTATACAAATATACATACACATGTCATACACACATCACAGTTTCTTTTTTTTTTTAAGATTTTATTTATTTGACACAGAGAGAGAGATCACAAGTAGGCAGAGAGGCAGGCAGAGAGAAGGGGGGAAGCAGGTTTCCTGCTGAGCAGAGAGCCTGATGTGGGGCTCAATCACAGGACCCTGAGATCATGACCTGAGCCGAAGGCAAAGGCTTTAACCCACTGAGCCACCCAGACACCTCGACATTACAGTTTCTTTATCTATTCATCCATCAGTGAACATTTAGGTTGTTTCCATATCTTGACTATTATAAACAATGCTGTAATGTATATGGGTATACATATCTCTTTTTGAGAGAATTGTTTTGTTCTCTTTGTTTAAATTCCCAGAAGTGGAATTGCTGGGTCAGTTAGTTCTATTTTTTAATTTTTTAAGGAACTTCCATACTGTTTTCCACAGTGGCTGCATCTGTTGGCATTCCCAGGAGGGCACAAGGACTCCCCTTTCTCCACATCTTTGTCTTGTTATTTCATGTCTTTTTGATGATAGGCATTCTAACAGGTATGAGGTAATATCTCATTGTGGCTTTGATTTACATTTCTCTGATGACTAGTGATGCTGAGCATCTTTTCATGAACCTGTTAGCCACCTGTTTATCTTCTTTGGAAAAATAAGAAAGGATTTGAACAGATCCTCTGCTCTGAACAATCCTCTGGATTGTTTTTTCTCAATTGAGTTGTATGAGTTCTCTATTTTGTTATAACATATGTATCAGATATATATGATTTGCAAATATTTTCTCTCTTTCGGTAGACTGTCTTTTCATTTCATTGATTTTTTTTTTTTTTCTGTGTGGAAGCTTTTTAGTTTGATATGGGCCTACTTGTTTATTTTTGCTTTAGTTACCTAAAAATTTTGGAAGTAGTTTTAATAATAAATGATTACTTTTCTGTTTTATAAAATATCCATTTAATGAACTATGAACAGTTATAAAAAGTTAACTTTTTGAAGAATTTTTAGCAAGGTAGGTAAACATCCTTTATTTTAATGCTAAGTGAAAAAGAACAAAAGTCTGTATTCACTCTAATTGTAGTCTTCTGTGTGGTGTTTATGTGTGTATGTTCACAGAAGAACAGATTAAAAAGAAAATACATGAAATTTTTAGTATTGATTTTCTCTCAATGGTGGTAATATAGAGTTTAAAACATTTATCTTCATGTTTCTCAAATTTTTAAAAATAAACATAGCTTCATTAATTTAAAAATTACAGCAATAATGCAAGTCTATTATAAAAAGTAAAACATAAATACATAAGATAAAAAGTGATAGTCCCTCATTCCCTTCACTTTTTTTTTTTCACCAATCTTTCTCTCTTAAGAAAATCACTGTTATAAATTTGGGGTCTTTCCTTACAGACCTTTTTCTAAGCCCTAGCTTGTGTGTGTGTGTGTGTGTGTGTGTGTGTTTGTAAGTGCAAATGTATATATTTATCTTTCTGGGAAAAGAAGATTTTTACTCTTAGATTTACTTAAAGGTGAAGGTACATGCTTTCCTTTTGAATTCAGAGATTAATTGAGAAAACTGTAAAATACTTGGCACAGTTGTTTCACTTGACACAAGAAGTAAAGAAAGAAAGCAATCTGAGTGGTAGACCTTCAGGGCAGATAATTCTGTAATGAATTTCATTGATTAGGCATTGATGGGTTCCAGGGTACAATCTGCAAAGTGGATGTAGAGCAAAATGAATTTAAACCATAGGATGAAGCCCATTATTAGATCATCTAATCAGTTCATGAAAATTATTGTTAAAAATAAAATAGAAAATATCAGATTATATCATATGTATTAGGATAATTACTGTGTGTCCAACATTTGTTTAGTTAAATTTCTGCGTGTGTGTATTTTTATGAGGTTGGGACATAAAATACACCTTATGTGCTGACTGTGAAAATTAAATCTTGTTCTTGGTGTGTGCATGCATGTAACCCATTGGACCTCAGTTCAGTGATGCAGAGCACGGAGAGACTTGGAATGTGAATTAGGTCTACAGAAAACTGGATTTGAAGGTAGGAGAAAATGAAGACAAGCACAGTGTTTATATATGAATTACACTCTATTGCATTTAGCTTAAAGGATATAGCTCTCAACATAGGCTGCAAGAGAACATCAGTTTGGGGATACTCCATGATCACAACTGCTCTGGTTTCTTCTGATTCCCTCAAGGATGGCATGTTGACACTTGGCTATTGTCTTCATAAGGGAGGTCATTCTGCAAGGTTGAAAGAAGTGACGAATAGGGTCTTTGTTGTGCTTGTTGCACACCAGTCATGTCACTCAAAAATTACAGAATAATTACTTAAATGTTTGAAAATTTTTGCTTTAATTTGCAACATCACCAGTGCATATTGTGTCATTAGCTTCAAATTATATAATAGTGGCCAGGCAACACATAGGCATACGCTTACTATACTATTTTGATCTGCCATATCAGAAGTCCTAAAAACATGGTAAGCTTGGCCACAGGCCACCTCAGAGGTTAAACCTGACCTTGGAATTAAGTCTTCTACCTATTTTTCTCACATTATTCTCATCAGCATAGCACAGACTTTGGAAATGTACTGTAGAGGATATTTTATTTATGGATTGTCCCAAAAGGGAGAGAGATAGATTCTAATACACCTCTCTGGATAAGGAATGTTACTTCCTGAGAACAATGAGGAATTATATATGTGGAGGAACAGAAGAATGACAAAATGTATGCTATATTCAAAATTAGCATAGACCCATATTCCTTTACCTAAATTTATTCACTCAGCCATCTAGTCTGCTGAGTTAACTTCTAAAATGTCAGATCTCTAATTCCTCAACCTTTCCCTTTCCTTTCCTGTTGTTCATGATTTCCCTTTGTTCTGTCTCACCTTCATTCAATCCTAAGTGTACATCAACATAGAAACTTTTGTAAAACAGGAACCACTGATTTTAGCTTACATTGTTGACCACTTTTTTTTCTTTCCCAAATTTGGCTATGTAAAACATGCTTGGACAGCTAACAAGGTGGTCTAACAGAGATTTATTTTAATAAAGGACCAAAACACCACTGGTGAAAAGAACTTACCTGAACAGATTGTTGGGGAGCTAAAGTCTGACCAAAGAACATGGGTCTGTGTCCAAGTGTGGGGGCCAATTTTCACTCAGCACCATTTTTGTCATTCTGAGCATCCTCTAGCCCCAAGAAACCACCAGTTGTTTGGGACACTGAGAAAATATTTTTGTAGGGCTCTGGTCTATAAAAACAATTTGATTTTAAAAATTTATTACAAAATGTATGGGCTCATGTAAAGTGTAGGGATTTATTGATGAAAATTTAGAGAAATTCTTAGGTATTTATATATTGTCCCATTACTACACATGAAGTTTTTATTTACTGTCCAAGTATCATCTTTTCCTGTTCAGGTCCAGAGACTCTCTATTCGTATTCTTTATTGTCAAATGGTCCACAATTCCTCATCAATTTCCTATCTCCCACTGTGGGAAAAAGGCAGCGATGGTTTTATTATTCACCATGTCATGACTATCCAGGAGTCATTTGTACAGAAACAGTGTAGATCTTCTTGCTTCTGCAATTCTCTAGAACTACTGATTCAATATTGCACACAATTATTCATGCTACTGCATCACTCTTCATGCTACCCATGAGTAGTCATGTCCAATGTCAAAGGTTGAATACTGTTTCATTGTTGATAAACAAAAATACAACTCTCACACAGAGTTGCAAGAAAATGTGAGCAGTAATTAATTTTCTTATCATGTTAAATTTACCATTCAGAATTTTATAATGTAAATATAGGAAAACAGATCTTTAAACCATGCCTTCTCTTGACCTGTCTTGGCCATAATTACTGCACTCCTCTAGTGGGATCTCTTTTAGTATTGACTGCATCCCTGTCCTCCACACACCTCCACCAGTAGAGAGGATAAGCAAAGGGTCCCTGGGCAGAAGGAGAAGAGTATCATTCATGGTATCATTCACGGAAAGAATGTCTGTCCTTTTTCTGGCATATCCTCTCTGGCAACCTATGTGAGTATGACATCAGTACATTGACTGGAAGCAAGGGTGGTCTGTGATCAGAAGGGCCAGCTGGTGTTGAGGAGCTAGTCTCAAACTCACTTGGAGGAGATAGGTGTGGCCATCCTTAGAAGGCTGCTTCACATATAGCACAGAGCTGTGGAGAAGTTGGTGACACCCTGGGTGTCAGTAGTGAGAACACACATGTAAAGTATGTCTATTGCCACGCTCACTGTCCTTGAGGGCTGGAGATCAGAGTATATTTATTGAATGTCGCTTGTGGTGATGGTGATGACCAGACCAAAGAGCAGAAGGGTAGGGATTTTTTAGGCAGGGAAATAGAGAGCCTGTTTTCTTTTAGAAATTTGCATGCTTCAAAGTGAAGTTTTCCTTTCACATAGCTAATAAGAGCTATGATTTGCATTATAAACTCCCCATGACATGAGTTCTTAAGGCGTAAACCATCTTGACCTTTTAATTATTAATGTCTCTCCTCAAATTACAATTATATTCTTAATCCCTGTCCTGCTAACTGGCAATTTTCTGATAGATTGAGTTTTCATTCTTCCCTATTTCACTAATTGCAACTTACATAACATATAATAATAGAATCTTCAGAACAGCACTTTGCCAACTGCAAAGGTTATCAGATGCTAATGAGTACTTTTAAATGGCTGTTAACTCATTACTTTCAAGACTTTTCAAGTTCCATATTTCCTTTGTTATTTCTCTATTTTTTTTTATACATTCTATCTTTAAAAGTATTCTTCAAGATCATTTTAAATATTTTTGGAAAAAAGCAACATATTTGATGGTCTTATATATGTCAAGCATGCTCCTATGGTCATCTTATTTATTCCTTTCAACAAGCCCTGTGAGTAAGGTGTTCCTACTCCTCTAGTAAAGGAAAACAAGGACAAAAAATGCTAAGTGATATGTTCAAGGTCAATGGTGAGGCAAGGATATGAGTTCAAGTTTTGTGTCTTCAAATCTTACATTCTTTTCTCTACAGAACTCAAGGGATTATGTTAAGTTTACTGCAAAGACAAAATTCATGGAGAAAAGCTGCACTAAGTAACAATGGAAGGACTTTCCCTCACTGGGCACCATTGTTAGCTTATTTCACCTTTCTTTGTTGTTCTACTCACTTGGTGCCTTTAATTTTCTTTAATCAGACATAACTTTTCTTCTCTTCATCTTTTCTTTTTCCAATTTGCCCACAAACATACTAGAATGTCTACTAGCTATATATAGCTATCCAGATATCTGATTTATAATCAGATATCCAGCTATCCAGATATATGATTTATAATGTCTACATTTGCCTATTACCATACAATTTGGATTTAATCACAATAAAAATACCACCTAGAATGGTTTTTGTGTAACTGTTATTAACTGTTATTAATTGTGTAACTGTTATTATCATCTACCTGGAGTACAAGTATAGACATGTCTTATTTTTCCAATTAATTACTCAAGGTGCCCCTTTTGCCTTTCTGCAAAATGTCCTATGGTGTCTTATTGAGATGCCATTGCCCTCCTCCTCCAAATTGCCCAAGGATTCTGAGGTTTACTGAATTCTTAGGGGTTGACCCTATTTGTAAGTGGAAAACAGAATGAGAGCTAAAGCCTGATTTGGCCATTCTGGCCATTGTGAATAGTTTGCACAGATCAGTTGAACTTTTGTCCACTGCTGTGGATTGACTCTGCTTACCCAGATCTTGGATCTTCATTTGGGTGCCGTGATTATCATTCCTTCAGTGCACTTTCTCACGCTCAGCTATTGCTACTTAAGTGAACCATCATGTTGGAGGGTCTGGGTGGGGATGAACTTGCAGTCTTGGTTGTCTGTTATATTAGAATCTGCCTCCCCCCAGGGCACTTTTTAGGTGGCTCAGCTGATTAAGCATCCGACTCTTTGTTTAGGCTCAGGTTTTGATCTTGGAGTTGCAGGATCAGAGTTGTGGGGATGGCCCCACATTGGGCTTGGTGCTCTGCACAACTTGGTGCTCTGCCACTCTCCCTCTGCTTCTTCCTCTGCTCCTCCCACTGCTCATGTTCTCTCTCTTTTTCAAATAAAAAAATAAAATCTTAAAAAAAAAAAAAAGAAAGAATCTGCCTTCGCCATTGGCCTCCAGATATGGAGCAGCCCAGATCACCAGTCCAGATATTTCCTTCTCACCTCTGATGCCCTTAGGGATCTTTTCTGCCACTGAGATTGACAAGAGAGTTTCTATGAATAAATGTGGTATAAAACCTTAGAGTATTATTGACAATAAGAATTATTTTTCATGATTTTTATTAAAAGAGCTAATTATTTCACATTGTTAGAATTTTAGGAAGTACTTTTTAAAATTATATTTTTAGTTCCTTGGTTCACTCTTTAAAGCATGGTTATGGATTTGCTGATAATTGCCATCTATCATCGAGATATTAGTATAATTCAGGGTCATGAGAGTTTCCTGTAGTTTAACTCTAATACCTAGGTCATGACTTTTAGCCTATTTAGGCTTAGGACTTGTGCAATGAATATACTGGATTAAAATAGCACTACCTTAGGTATCATTTCTTGGCTCATAAATTCCTTGTACAGTAATATATTATCTCATTGACTCTCTTAGGTATTAAAAAATCATCTCATCATCTTGTATAAGTCTATAATTATATAAATAATTATAATTTTTTAAAAAGTAAATCAATGTATTATTAAATATTATAATTTTAATATAATCCAGAGTCCTGGTTTCATCAGGACAGTGCTGGATTTTTTTTTTAAGATTTTATTTATTTATTTGACAGAAAGAGAAACAGTGAGAGGGAACACAGCAGGGGGAATGGGAGAGGGAGAAGCAGGCTTCCCACTGAAGAGGGAGCCTGACACAGGGTCTGACCCCAGGACCCCGGGATCATGACCTGAGCAGAAGGCAGATGCTTAACCCACTGAGCCACCCAGACACTCCTAGCTCCCTATCTTTAACCAATGCTACACCACATATATAATTTAAGTAGTGAATAAGAACAAAAACAACTGAAAACTGCATAATTATCAAACCTATGGATGGTGTTCTGATGGTGATACTCTGGGTGAGACCTGACTTGAACTATGATACATGCTCACTCATCATTCTCAGCAAGACATGAGGTTTGTTCTCCCTGCTTGCTGGTGGAGCAAGAGCTAGCCGCAGGCCCCTCTGACACAGGCAGCCACAGCCTAGGCTGAGATGCCAGTTGTTTAGAATCTAGCCACAGCTGGTCCTTGCTGCTGCCCTACTTCTGTGAGAGCATCACTCTGTGGGTAGGGTTTTCTTCAATGAAGATTACTGCTGCCAATGCTATATTGGCCTTGGGAATGGCAGACTACTCTATTGAACCAGTACCCTCCAACTGTGGGCTCTATTCTTTGACTTAATTCCCCTTTCTAAAACAGCGGTCAGAATGTATGTTTTATCATTTTAAGATTTTTAGGACTTTGAGCATTTTCAGGATTGAGGATAAAAAAAAGGGAAGTGCAACCTATATAAAACACCTTAAATCACTGCCTCTGTTCTAGATTCTTCTCGAAATTTCTAATGCGGCAAGTTTTTGCTTCATATCTGGTAGCCAGAGACAGCGCATCCCTTCCCAGTCACTAGAGCTGCTGTTAGAGTATTCAGGCTCTAGTGTTCATCAAAACGTGTCCCTAATCTAGAAAATAAAAAGGTTCTCTTTGTCCTCAGGGACTGACATGTTTCTCTCAAGCCCTCGTTTCTTGTTTTAGGATCTATCTCTTTGTGGGATGATTGACAGTGTGAATATCAATTTTTTTTTTTTCCTCAGGGAGACTTCACTCTCAACCACTGCAGTGAATTAAGACCCTATGGCTCTATTCAGTACATTCCTTTCCCAATATCAGAGTAATGGAGTCATAAATAACACCACTTTGGGAATGCAAAAAATTTAGTACAAATGAGACTTGTTCAAACTCAGGTCAGTTTCTTTTCAGTTCCTCTTCATCAAAGAATCAAACTGAATTGGAATCTGGTTTTACCCATGTAACCTTTAATAAGCCACAGGACATAAGTTAAGCACCCCAAACATTTCAGTTGTTTTCCATTGTTACATTGTCAAAAACCATTCTGGTAATCAAAACAATAAAAAGCTATCTTCGTACCCTTTTGTAGGAGAATATGAATTTGGTTAAAATCAGGCAAAGTTTACTTTCATAATCTTTAAAGTATGATGCCTTTTGCGTGTGTGTGTGTGTGTGTGTGCGTGTGTGTGTGTGTAATGTACGGTCTGATGAATTTTTAGGAAATAGCACTCCAGCAGAGAGCCCAGAATCTGAGGGTTCTCCCAGTTCATTCTCCTGACACTTAACTTCCTTCTGCAGTATCCAGGCCAACGTGAGCTCTGAGACCAGCTCTGCTGCTCAAGGTTGTTACTGTATAGATACAGAGGCAGACACTCTCCAGGGGACACAGAGGGAATGTGGGAGCCCAAGAGAAGAGGATAAACTTGTGCACATATTGCAAAGAACAATTTTAAATATATTGCATCAACAAACTCAGGATCAGTTACTCTTTTGTTAGTGAGGAGAATGCACATCTCTGTCAGACTTCCTTTTCAGAAAGCAGAGGTCAAAATAATAACAGTCCTGGGGTGCCTGGGTGGCTTAGTCGTTAAGCGTCTGTGTTCGGCTTAGGTCATGATCCCAGGGTCCTAGGATTGAGTACTGCATCATCAAGCTCCCTGCTCAGTGGGAAGTCTGCTTCTCCTTCTGCCTGCTGCTACCCTGGTCTTGTCTTCCCTTTCCCCCCCCTGCCCTGGCGTCCCCCCACACCTCTCTCTCTCTCTCTGGCAAATAAATACATAAATAAATAAAATCTTAAAAAAAAAAAAAAAGTCCCATGGAAAAGAGGCCTATGTCACGAAAACGTGCAGAAAACTTAGAGCTGAAGAAGAAAACTATTGTTGGATTTAGGAGAAAGATTTCAAAGCAGTGGCCTAGGCTGGGGTAAAGTCTGGGATGGGAAGGGGTGGGGTGTTACAGAAAGAGAGTGATGTGTTTTAGCCAGACCAACCCTCAGCATATCACCTTCAGAGCCTGGAAGGCTCACAGGATTCAAGGAAGCATGTAGATTTGAAGGCTCCTGCTCCTAAAATATCTCTGCATTTGATAGGCTGTGTCTTGAAATTTTCAACAGGAAGGAAAAACAGGAGATAAGTAATATAAAATCAACTTATGAAATTGAGGCCACAAAATTATGTCCTCTATGAGTCCAACAATTTTGTACAACTATTTTTATGCCCTTATTATCTCTCACCAGAAAGAGAGTAATGGCCTCCTAACTGGCCCACTAACTGGCCTGAGTAATTTTTCCTTAATTCGCATCTATTCACATCTTCCCCAACTAAGTCCTTTCATTGTCATCTAGCCGTCCCTTAGATGGAGTTCAGGGTCTTGACAGGGCTGGCAGCACCCAGTGGATGTGGCCCCAGCCTTCCAGTCCAGTCCCACCTTCTGCCACCGTGTCCCAAGTTCCTTCTCCCACCATCTTCGTTCAGTTCTTCTAACAGGAAACTCTTTGTCACCACCCCGCCACCAGCCCCTCCTTTACACCTACTGCTCCATCAGAAAGCCTTTCTCTCTATTCCCCTTCCTGCCCTAGTTTAGGTTTCAGCTTTGGTCACTATACTTTTCCTAAAATAGTCAGGGCCAAAAAAGAACTTGAGTAAGTAGTTGGTTGGTTAGTTTGTTTTAAATCTTGCCACCTGTGAAGTCTTGCTGCTATATGCCCATTGCCTGTTTTGTTTTGTTTTCTATTATGGACTTCTTTAAGAAAAGATTTGTTGTAAAAGAACATTGGTCCAAGGTATCACTGTATAGAATTTAGTGTAACAAGTGTTTGTGAATATTCAGTCAATATTCAGTGGGCACAGACATTTAATCTCCAGTGTAGATATCGTATGAATGTTCTAAATTACCAGTATTTCTGTTTACATGGGACATCTGAATCGGTAGGAAGAATATAAAACTGGAAAGCTGGAGACCTGAAGTTTGGTCTTATTGGTATCATTACCTACGTGGCTAATGTTAAGACATTGAACTTTCTATACCTAATTGGATTTAGGTAAATGTATCATCTTCGAAATAGACTGTTGCTTTTTCTGACATCTTACATTGTGTAAAAATATAATGAAATGACATACATGACAACACTGTAAGCTACTCTACAAAATATAGATGAAAAGAAGTATGATAGGAATGATAAGAGCCTAGGAATTAGGAGACCTATAGCTAGTCTTATTTATATTATTAATTATCCATTTTCCCTGTGTACTTTTAAAAAAAGATTATATTTATTAATTTGAAAGAGGGCATGAGAGAAAGAGAACACAAGAGCGAGAGCATGAGCAGAAGGGGAGGGGGAGAGGGAGAAGGAGAAGCAGGCTCCCCACTGAGCAGGGAGCCTGAGGTGGGGCTTGATCCCAGGACCCTGGGATCATGACCAGAGCTGAAGGCAGACACTTAACCAATGGAGCCTCCCAGATGTCCTCCCTAGTGCACTCTTATCAAATAAAATAAAGCACAAAATAAGAAGATTAGGCAGACTGTTCTTTTCAGATTCCTTTTAACTCTTATATTCTGTCAATCTATGAAACTTGATATGAGTATTCTTCACACAATCTCATTTAATTTCTGAAAAAATCTCTGCTATTGAATCCATCCTCCATTTCATGGGTTGCTATAGTTCAGTGGCTGCCGCAGACAGTATTGTTTTTCCTTTTTTTTCCAACCATTGTTTCAGATACTCATCTTCTACTTTGGTATATCCACATAGTGTCCTAGAATAGAATGTTTAAAAATCTACCCAGGAACCAGGACTTGCCAAAAGCTCTTTGTGTTTTCCTCCACAGCTATCCAAGATGGTATTAGTAATTATATTCTGTAGAGCTGAGTTTTGTTACCTGAAATATCTTTTTTCTTGTTTCCTGGCTTTTAAGTTGATATTCAGAACACCTATTCCCCAGTTGGCCTGAAGGAAAGTCCGTTCTTGGTCCCCCTGCTAATGCTAAACAAAAAAAGGCCAATTCCAGTTAAACAGTCTGGGAGATTCTAATTGAATGGTGAGTATTAGCGTCTTTGAAAGCTAGACCACCTGCCTTTAGGCAGTTTGTGGCTTTCTATTCTTGTGCAATAAAGGGACAGATGCCTGACAAGACAAAAAAGAATTTAGAAAGTAGGGATGAAACATGATTCCTTTTCAGAGGGAAAAAAATCACTTCATTCAAGTACCTGGTTAGTTTCATTGTTGCGTTTGAGCCTCTAAGGAGAGAAATGTGGAGAAGCTTATCCACAGTTGTGCCTTCCATTATTAGTTTATCAAATGGGCCTTTTTGTACATGTGCGTGATCCCTATTAGAATCTTTGTTCTTAGCTTCCTACAAATTGATAAGCATAGCTATAAGGAAATCTATGTGGAAATTCTATTCTCTAACCATTTGGCAGTTTTTCTTTAATTAGTCCATTGCAGTATATCAGATTTCACCAATATGTATTTAACTAGATGGGAACAATACTGGCAGCAGGAACCTTCATCTGCTCCATAAATCAGAGAAACCATCACCCAGGCACTCAGGTAAACCTTTTTCAAATACATGCAATAAGACATTTGCTTCAGAGCAGGTTACGAGCCCTAACATAGGATTCAAGCATAGGAACTAAAGTCACTATTAGGGGCTAAAAACTGCATGTGTTCTTGCTTGCTACCTTGACGCTGCTGTTACAGGCAGGAACAAGGGAAGAAATGATGCTGTGAGCGGATGAAAACAGATGCCAGAAGCAATTACAACCAAGTTGTGGTTAGAGAAACAGACTGAGAAATAATTTTACAAAATCTCCAGAAAGTTTTGTGCAAGCCACATGTAACCGGGAACAATAGAATATGCTTTGGGAGGAGTAAGTGATAAAAGTGACACACCTCAGATAGACTTAAGTATTTACAAAGAGCTGCAGGGTAGAAAGGCTCTGAACCCTTTAAGATGAGTCATTTCCTATCTGGAGGCAATACAGCTTCAGCGGTAAGAACCTGGTATCCAGAATCAGACATGCATGGCTGATATCAGGCCTTGGGGAGGTACGTGTGCCCGCAAAATTGTGTCCCAATTTTCTTGTTTGTAAAATGGCATACTAGTAGGCTCTTTTTCCTAAAGTTGTTTTGAGGATGGAATTAGATAAAGCTTGTAAGGCACTCAGTAAGTATTCAATAGTACGTGTCAATAAATGGTGTCTATTATTGCTGTTGTTATTAACAGGTTGTACCTTGGCATGGACTCTGTCTAGTTCCAGAGCACTTGGTCACAGATTGAGCAATCCAAATACTGTAGTCTCTCATAGTCTAAAACCAACGCAGAAATTGCATTTTCCAAAGACTTTAAAGGTTGTAGGTTAGGGACACCTAGGTGGCTCAGTTGGTTAAGCGTCTGCCTTTAGGTTAGGTCATGACCGTAGGATCCTGGGATCAAGTCCCACATTTGGCTCCTTTCTCAGCCAGGAACCTGCTTCTCTCTCTCCCTGCTATTGCTCTCTCTGACAAATAAATAAATAAAATCTTTAAAAAACAATAACAAAACAAAAACAAAAACAAAAAACCAGCATTGTGGGTTATACTTTCCCAAATGGCTGCAACAGTATTTCCCATCCCACTTGCTTTTTAGTAATGTGTTTGTGCCATTCCTCTCATCAAAAGGTGGAGTCTGTTTTCTCCTCTTGAATATGAGTGGGCTTGTAACCATTTTAGCCAATACAGGGTGGGAGCAGTGACACTATGTGCTTTAGAGGCCAGATTAAAAACAGCAATACAGCTTTCTGCTGGTTGGCTGGAAAGCTTAAGCTGGGAGCCCTGTCTGACCCCCCTGAAGCTGCCAAGCTGTGATAAAGACAAGTCACATGGAAAAGTCATATAAGTACTACGGTTGGCAGTCTTAAGCTCTGAGTCATTCCCATCCAAACCTAGACATGCAATTGAACAAGTCAGATGATTCTAAACCTAAGCCATTGAGTTACTCCCAGCCTTAAACTTCCCAGCTGAGACCTTGGACACCATGGAACGGAGAGATACCAGCCCCACTGTGCTCTTTCAAATTCCTGACAAAGAATCTTTGAGCATAATGAAATGGTTGTTTTAAGCCACTAAGTTTTGGGGTAATTTGTTATACAGCAAAGATAACTGAGATAGAATTTCTTCCTAGTTTGGCTGGTTCTCCCACTATGGATGTTCCAGTTCTTTTCAATCAATTAATCATCATATACCATGTGCCTTTTTAGACAAGACACCATGCTGGAATATAAACGAGCCAACATAGTTAAACAAAATAAACACAATGGTAAGAAGTGTTATGAGAACCATATAATAAGAGCTGTGTAGTTTAGAGTAATTTAGACATGACCATAGTATCACCTTGGGCTGAGGCAAAGGAAGATTTCATGTTAAAGAAGAGGCTTACACATGACTTGATGAATAAGTGGGAATTGGATAAATAGAAAAGGGAAAAGAAAGAATTCCTGGCAGAAATGAGAAAAAATAAGATTTTGGGGAAAAATGAGATGCACTATACCTTAAAATTAATCTGTTAAGAGTATATGTATCTTTAAAAAAAAAAAAGATTTTATTTATCCATTTGACAGACAGAGATCACAAGTAGGCAGAGAGGCAAGCAGAGAGAGAGGGGGTAACAGGCTCCCAACTGAGCAGAGAGCCCGATGCGGGGTTTGATCCCAAGACCCTGGGATCATGACCCAAGCCGAAGGCAGAGACCCAACCCACGGAGCCACCCAGGCGCCCCAAGAGTATATGTATCTTATTTGCAAAATAATGTTTATAAAAAGGACTGCTTTTTGATGTTTCATTTTTAAAAGATTTTATTTATTTATTTGAGAGAGAGAGAGAGAGAAAGAGTACAAGCAGGAGGAGGGGCAGAGAGAAAGAGAGAATCTCAAGCAGGTTCTAAGCTGAGCAGAGAGCCGACAAGGGGCTCCATCCCATGGCCCTGAGATCAAAACCTGAGCCAAAATCAAGAGTCAGACACCCAACCGAGCCATCCAGGCTCCCCTTGGTAACGTTTCTAATTCTAAGAGATTTTACTTAGCAATTCATATAGGTTCAATTAATTAGAAATACATTAGTGATGTCTTAGTTGAGTTAATTTCCACAAGATTGGTGAGCAAATTTTGCCTTCTATAGAAACATAATTTAGAACTTTACTAAAGCACACTGAATTTTTTACAAATTCCAGCAAATACGTTTATAATAGAAATATAGTTTTAAAGTTGCACATCGATAGTCCTTAGAACTTAGAACTGTTAAATCACATAGTCTAATACAAGAGTTCTTTGCCCTTTCTGGAAATGTGCTTAAATAGAAACTGAAATTTGGATGACAAGTTACAGATAGATATGGATATAACTTAAATTTTATGGTAACTAATATATAAATATTCACTGAACATCCTCATTTTCTTTTGAACAAAAAGAAATGACTAACACCAACCTTTGTGTTCTCAAGGATCCCATGATAACTTCTCATTAAGTACCATTGAGGTGTATGAGCTCTATGGTAACTATAATTCTGAGTTTTGGAATTTTAGATTTTCTAGAATCTGCTTAAACATAAATAGTAACTGGACTGCATCACTTTTCAAATAGCAAATTCTGAGACTCGACATCTCAGCTTTGTGCTCTTGCTTTCACTGGGGGCACCTGGTCTTTTAACTTTTTCCTTTTGATCTTAGTTCTGACCTTTGGAACAGTGCAGAATAACATGACCCTTCTCCTGTATGACAGGCATTCGATTACTTGAAGGCAGTACCCATACCAGCTCTGTGCTTTCTCTTTTCTTGGCTAATAATCCCGTGTTCTCTCATATGACTATCTTTCCAGACCCTTCTCCATATGCTGTTGTCTTCTGAATCATTTTCACAATGTCTTTCTCAAAATATTGCCCCAAACAATTATAATGTTCTAGCTGTTGGGACACATGCGTTGATTCTCAGACAGTACATTTTTGGGTTACTCTGAGACTAAGCACTGGGAAATGAGAGTTGTTTTTGTTGTTGTTTTTGTGCTGAAAAAAAGCATTTTAAGACAATTAATTGTATAGCTTATCAGCTTGGATTCTGTGACAGCATCCCCAAATTTATTAGAAATCCTTAATCCAAAGAATCTTTGAAACTTCGGTATCATCCCAGATGTTAGGTAGATTTTGCTGGGAGGTTTTTGGCTCAAATAAGTCACCTAGCTCCTCCTTGATCCAGAGCTTTTTCCTTTAGATAACCTAGAGTCTCCATTATGTGCCCATGTACCTGGCTCTGTCAGCTGATGGACCGATCAAGATATGCCTGCTGTATTATCTTTGATTATTCCAATATTCTAGCCACTAACCTCACATAGCTATTTAAATTTGAAGTTAAAATTGAATTAAATTAAAAATTCAGTTTCTCTGTTGCACTAGTCACTTTTAAGTGCCCGGCAGTCACATGTGGCTATTACATTAGACAGCACAGACACAGAGCATTTCCTTCATTGCAAAAAAGTCTGTTGAACAATATTGCCCTTGAACTTCATTTGTGCCATCTAGATAAAAGTATATAATATGTGAGAATTTTTTAATATAAAAATGGAGAGAAATATGATAAAATGGAAATGGACATTTTTTTGTATTTTTATTTTTTTATTGTGTTAGTCACCATACAGTACATCATTAGTTTTTGATGTAGTGTTCCATGATTCATTGTTTGCATATAACACCCAGTGCTCCACCCAATACATGGACATCTATTTTTTAAAACATTAGTTATTTCGTTATTTTATATAATACCTAGCTCAGTTTTTTACAGAAGAAGCAGAGTGATTAAGAATCTAATTTTTGTGTTCCATGCTCATGGATTGGAAGAACAAATATTGTGAAAATGTTTATGTTACCTAAAGCAATCTACACATTTAATGCAATCCCTATCAAAAAATCTCATCCAATTTTTTCAAAGAAATGGAACAAATAATCCTGAAATTTATATGGAACCAGAAAAGACCACGAATAGTCAGAGGAATATTGAAAAAGAAAGCCAAAGTTGGTGGCATCACAAATCCAGACTTCAAGCTCTACTACAAAGCTGTCATCATCAAGACAGTATGGTACTGGCACCAAAACAGACACATAGATCAATGGAACAGAAGAGAGAGCCCAGAAATACACCCTCAACTCTACAGTCAACTAATCTTCGACAAAGCAGGAAAGAATGACCAATGGAAAAAAGACAGCCTCTTCAACAAATGGTGTTGGGAAAATTGGACAGCCACATGCAGAAAAATGAAACTAGACCATTTCCTTACACCACACACGAAAATAGACTCAAAATGGATGAAAGACCTCAATGTGAGAAATGAATCCATCAAAATCCTTGAGGAGAACACAGGCAGCAACCTCTTCGACCTCAGCCCCAGCAGCTTCTTCCTAGGAACATCACCAAAGGCAAGGGAAGCAAGGGCAAAAATGAACTTTTGGGACTTCATCAAGATCAAAAGCTTTTGCACAGCAAAGGAAACAGTTAACAAAACCAAAAGACAACTGACAGAATGGGAGAAGATATTTGCAAACGACATATCAGATAAAGGGCTAGTATCCAAAATCTATAAAGAGCTTATCAAACTCAACACCCAAAGAACTAATAATCCAATCAAGAAATGGGCAGAGGACATTTGCAGACATTTCTGCAAAGAAGACATCCAGATGGCCAACAGACGCATGAAAAAGTGCTCCACATCATCCAGCATCAGGGAAATACAAATCAAAACCACAGTGAGATACCACTGCACACCCCTCAGAATGGCTAAAATTAACAAGTCAGGAAATGAGAGATGCTGGCCAGGATGCAGAGAAAGGGGAACCCTCCTACACTGTTGGTGGGAATGCAAGCTGGTGCAACCACTCTGGAAAACCACATGGAGGTTCCTCAAAAAGTTGAAAATAGAGCTACCCTACAACCAAGCAATTGCACTACTGGGTATTTACCCTAAAGATACAAACATAGTGATCTGAAGGGGCACGTGCACCCAAATGTTTATAGCAGTAATGTCCACAATAGCCAAACTATGGAAAGAAGCTAGATGTCCATCAACAGATTAATGGAAAAAGAGGATGTGGTATATATATACAATGGAATACTATGCAGCCATCAAAAGAAATGAAATCTTTCCATTTGCAATGACGTGGATGGAACTAGAGGGTATTATGCTTAGCAAAATAAGTCAATCAGAGAAAGAAAGCTATCATATGGTCACCCTGATATGAGGAAGTGGAGTGCAGATATGAGGAAGTGGAGAGACGTGGGGGGTTTGGGGGGTAGGAAAAGAATAAATGAAACAAGGGGGGGGATCGGGAGGGAGACAAACCATAAGAGACTCTTAATCTCACAAAACAAACTGAGGGTTGCCAGGGGGAGCAGGGGAGGGAGAGGGTGGTGGGGATATGGACATTGGGGAGGGTATGTGCTATGGTGAGTGCTGTGAAGTGTGCAAACCTGGCGATTCACAGACCTGTACCCCTGGGGCTAATAATACCTTATATGTTTATAAAAAAATAAAAATAAATTTTAAAAATCTAATTTTGGGAGACAAAACTGAATTCAGACAAAACTGAGTTTCCTAGTTGTGTGACCTTAGACAAGTTACTTAACCTAGGTGCTTGTTTTCCGAACTGCAAAATACATTTAATGAATTTCTAATGTGATGGTTAAGCTCAAATGAAATGATGCTTGTAAAAAAAGCATGTGATATGATAAGCACTGGGTTTTATACTCAGCTGATAAATTATTGAATACCACATCTGAAACTAATGATACACTATATCTTGACTAATTGAATTTAAATTTTTAAAAAATGGAATACTAAGCACAGTGTCTTGACATTTATAAGCTGTCAACAAGTCGTCATAACTATTATTATTCATAGAAACATAATTTTTAGCCCCAAAGTACTAGTCACAAAATGTGTGCATAAACACAATGTAACAAGAGGCACCTGGGTGGCTCAGTTGTTATGTGCCTACCTTTGGCTCAGGTCATGATCCCAATATCCTGGGATCTAGCCTCATCTAGCTTCACTCTCTCCCACTCCCCCTGCTTGTGTTCCCTCTCTCACTGTATCTCTCTCTGTCAAATAAATAAATAAAATCTTAAAAAAAAAAAACAACCCACAATGTAACACCTTATTAAATGAATTGGACTGGCAGGAAGCAAGCAGAAAGCAACTTCATTCTTTCCCATTACTGTCCCTGTAAACCCTTTCTGCTGAATTGTTCTTCCCTTCCCTTGGTTGAAATGTAGATGATCTCATAGCTTTTTGTGTCACATGAGTATCACTTCTAGATAATTGAACAGTCTAGTATACTTCATCTCTCATCTCATGCATCTAATCTCAGTTTTGGCTACAAGTCTGAAATGGAAAGGTGGGTTGGGTGGTCCCTATTCCCCTTCTTCCCAGTTCTTGCCCCCCTTCCTCATTTACTAGGCTTCCTCTGGATTCTCTGAGATAAGGGAGGTGAAGGATCGTTTGGAGAAGTACACTGAAAAGGTCTTCCCTATCTCCCTTGGCTCTCTACTGTCTCTGCCATGGAAGACACGCCAATACTGGCTCATGGTGGGATTTCAGGAGTAGTTAGGAGTGCCCACAGCTGTGGCATGTTCATCTGCCAGTCCCTGACCCAAGTGATGCCCCCTATACTCAGTCATGTAGAGTTTCCTCCTCAGCCTCTGACTCCTCAGATTCTCTCTGTGGATGTCACTGCATCCTTCCATTCAAGGTCCCTATAAAGATGATTAAAGCTCAGCTCCCTATGATAGAATCCATATCTGGTTTTCAGAATACACACATTTTTGTTCCACTATTGGTGATGGAATAATTAACTTCTTTTATGGTCCTCTTTTCTCACTCTGCTTTCTAAGAAATCAAGATTCTTGTTTAAGTTTTTTCGTGTTTAAAATTTTTCAGATGCAAGTAAGATAAAACAGTCTGTGTCACCTAACTTTCGGAAGACACAGGTATATAGCTTTCTAGGTGGATCTCCAAAGCCCACTTCATTTGGTTTGGTTGGTGGGGGCGTGGATGCTCTTCTTCCAGCATACCATTGTGTGTGGTGGCTGAAACGCATACCCACAGACAAGTCTCTCTTAAGGACATCTTTAACAGTCATATCCTTAAAGTAGAGGTGATGAGCTAAACCTCACCCTTGTATGTGTCAGGGGTTCACACATCAAGTTTACAATGTCTTAGCCCTGAATTAATATCTCTTCTCAACTAAGATTGGCCTAATTATACTTCGTATTTGGGCCCCTGATAAAATTCTATGACAATAGGAAAATCAGTTTAACATTCTGTTACAGTTGTTCTCATGGAAGTTGTAAGATTGATATTTAGGTGGACAAAGTGGAAAGTAGTCAGTGTGCAGGAATTCAGAAGTCATTACTTTGTGCTCAGGATACAGGTGTTGACTAGTACTTCAGTGTATTTAGACAAGGAACAAGAGTAAAAGAGTGCATTCCAAGAGAGTCATACACACTACCTTGTAATAAATAAGGTTAACAGTATTTCTTCATGAACTGAAGACTTTTCTTGCTTATAACTTTTTTCTGTGGCAATCTATCTTTTAAAGAAGCTGCCCCTGAACTCTGGCTTTTAATTTTCAGGAGTAGTGTGGACATTTATCTCTGTTTCACTGATCACACTGGGTAGTTAAAAAAAAAAAATGTTGAACCAGTGACAAAGAAAAATGACCTCTTGTATTCCTTGGCCATAACAAAGCTTCTCAATTTAGTAGTTCTGTTAAACTTTACTCTCTCCCTGTCTGTAAGAGGGATGCCATGCTCTACTATTCTTAAGTAACCATTTTCCCATTTTCCAGAGATAAAGCCTGGGAGTTGGGTGACCCTCCACATTAATGATCATTCTGTTTACACATAAAAAGAGAAAACATAGGGGCGCCTGGGTGGCTCGCTCAGTGGGTTAAGGCCTCTGCCTTGGGCTTGGGTTGTGATCCCAGGGTCCTGGGATCGAGCCCCGCATTGGGCTCTCTGCTCAGTGGGGAGCCTGCTTCCCCTTCTCTCTCTCTGCCTGCCTCTCTGCCTGCTTGTGATGTCTGTAAAATAAATAAATAAATAAATAAATAAATAATCATTTTAAAAAAACATAAAAATAGTGACATAACATATAATATATAATAAATATACATATTTGTGATATATAAATAATATTTTATAAGCACAGACTGATAGTATAGTAATGATAACCATATTAAGTCAGAGATATTTTAATATATACAGACTGAATAAACAGTGACAGTAAATCTCATTGATTTAGATAAAATTAATATAGTAACTAAGTTGATAAAATCAATGCTAGCTTCTACTTACAATATAGGTATAGTACTTTTATGTAAATTATTCTATGGTATTTAGAAATAGTTTACTATTTTAAATAGGTGAATATTTGCCTTACAACTCTCCACTCTTTTTGTTTAAAATGCCAACATTTTCTCATAAAAATAGGATATAAAACCTAATTTTCAAATTGTTTTGTTAAATCATAAGGATTTTCTATACTTGATACTTATCATAGAGTTGAAAAATGCTTTTAAAATGATCTCATTAACTCTTAAGAAAATGAGATTGAATTCTTACCCATAGATTTGGGGAGGAGGCAGTTTAACCACAGTTAGGAATAATTATGGAGACTATTGCCAGGATTCAGAGATGTACTCCCACAAACCCCCACTCCCGAGGGATGAACTGCAGGGGCATTTATGCCTCAGAGATCCTGTGCCACAGCCCTAGGATTTCATCATTCAAAAGACTTTGAAATCTTAAACCAAATCTGCATGAAACCAGATGCAGCCTACTAGAACAATAACTGGTTGTTATGTGTCTTCTCCATAGTGATTCCTGCCAACTCTGTATGTCATCACCTTCTGGGGCTTTCCTGACCAAACATATCATTTGTACAGAGTAATGTCAAGGGTTGGTAGCCATGGGCATTCAGAAACAACTAACTGGTACTAGACTTCAACTCCCAGTGCATAATGGATCATTGTGCATCTGCAGCCCAAAAGATAAATTGGAGCTTTTAAAGTGAAAATTAGCCACATAGGTTTTATGGAGAGAAAATTTAGGACCTACTTACTGTCATCTCAGAGATGAGTCCAGTGTTTGCTGAGTATGCTGATCTCCACTGTGTTTCCCTGGTATTTGCCTCACCTGTCTCTTCTGACATGCAAACCAAGCAGTAATAGCATAATATTGATCTCAATCTTTCATACCCTTAGGAGTGTACCCTTCGATTTATTTATTGCTTTTGCAAGCCTGCAATTACAAGGCTTTGACATTTGGGTAAAAGTAAATGCTACAGCAGAAATTACACATTAATGATTTTCCCAGATCTAAATATTTAATATTCTGGCAATGTTTTCCATGCTTGAATGAGATTGTGTGAGAATATTATATTACTTAAAAAGAATATTCATGTAAAGGTGTAAAATTCTTTTCTTTTTCTTATAGGTTAGGTTAGTTAATTTCTCAAATATTTAAAAGAACCTAACTCTAAGAGGGGAACTCTTAGATGCCTATCTTTTTTTATAAGAGAGGCACAATTGCACAGTAATTAAGAATGTGAGAAAATAATGTAAGAAAACTCCAGAGTTCTCCACGTGGCTTTTGATCTTGGCTTTACCACATAATAATGATGTGAACTCATTGATAAAATGAGGAAAATGATAGTACTGACTTCCTATAGTTTGTTCATTCTACAAATACCTATTGAATGCAGTCTGTGTGCCAGAAAGTTCACCCATCACCCAGAATAAAAAAGTTAACACCAAAAGTTCATTGCCTTTCTGGGATTTATAGACAGAAATGTTGTCTTTTGGGGCACCTAGATGGCTCATTTAGTTAAACACTGACTCTTGAATTTTGGCTCAGGTCATGATCTCAGGGTTTTGAGATCAAGCCCTGCAGAGGGCTCTGTGCTGGGTGTGGAGTCTGCTTAAGTTTCTCTCTATTCCCCTCCCTGCCATACTTGCTCATGTGTGCACTCTCAAAAAAAAAAAAAAAAAAAAAAAAAAAAGTTTGTCTCCTGATGACCACCTCATTTGGTTTTATTCTAAATTTAGTAATGAATTTCGAATTATTGAATTATTTACACTCTGGTCATTGATAACTAACATGCTTAGAATGAATGGAAATGAATATACTAATTTATTATGCAATGGGTTGAGGGGAATAATATATAAAAACTTAAAGTAAAAAAGATAAAAAGGAAGATTATAGGTAAATGTTATGGATAGAGGAGTAAATAAAATATAAGAAGGGATTTGTGTGAGATATTATAAATGAGTGCATTTTTAATTTAATAAACAGAAAAACCATAAGGAAAGCATTCAACAGATTTGAGATCTATGCTATCATAGCAAAAATGAAAAGTAAATATTCTTTTGACCTTGACAGGCTGAGATTAAGAGAGACTTAACATCAGTCAAGATCACAGAGAGTCCAAAAGTAAATCTTTTGATTCCAAGCAGTGCATTTGGAAATTAAAGAAATATGTATTTGAAGAAGGAAAAAAATTATAAAAAAGCAAGCTTTTCATGAAATTGGCTGCTTGATAATTTGGAAAAATTAAAGAACATGAATGATTCTTTAAAAGTTGATATAGCTGAGCTATATTACATTTCGAATTCAAAAACTTCTCTCCTCTCTGTTCCTTTTCCAAGCCTGGTCGCCAGGAGAAAAAGTTAAATGCTTTGTATCCTGGTCTCTGAACCATTCATTGTATCATGTTTTTAACTATATACAAAAATTAAAATATAGGGGTATAAACCGTAATTTTAAAAAATCAAATTATACTGCTTAAATGAACCTATTTTTAAAAGTGGTTCCAGTTTAAAAAAAAAAAGTTCCAGTGTCAATTATATTATAAAGTAGTTTTGAGTGAATCAAGGAACTTACTATTTAAACACACCCAGAGTGAACTAATTTTAAATGAGTAAATTTGTTTTGGTTATATGTGAGATTTAGGGGAGTAAACTACTAAATTCTTTTGAACATTGATTGGAGAATTATGAATAAATTGTAAATACTATGTTTGAAGAGCCTTTCTTTTCTAGAGGTATTCTGCCTCTTTTGCTTCTGTGGAGCTGTTCTGATGGGGAAAGAGCCCCATAATTTCACACCCTGAAGAGATGTCAGGGCTCCTCCTCCTCCTGCATTGTACAAATAGGCAGCCCTCACTAATGAGACTGCCTCTTGAGAAGGAAAAGGCTGCAGCCTTCCAAATATCAATTATAAACCCTGGTTAGGACCCTACTAATTCTCCAGGCTGCTTAAACATTATCAATCAAAAAAAATTATGACACTGAATTATAAATATTTTTTAGCTGGTAAAACATGGAGATGGTAATATATCCTTGGACAGTTAATCCTATGACGATAGGATTACATGTGCTGTGTGATTAGATATGTAGAGTGTAAAATTGAGAGAGACAAGGTCAAAATACTTTGACACTTTGAAAGTCTAGGGAATACTTCTGTGTTGTTTGGGGGCATTTAAATAGATACAGAGGTATAATTACAGAAGTCTATAAATAACTTACTATTAGGGGAGCAAAGTGGTAACCTTTTGCTATCTTCTAAAAGTAATATATGAAAGACTCTAAAATGAGCCATTTTCTGCTGGGTGAGAAGAAATCTTGTGAAGCACACTGAGAACCTATACAAAGAATTTTGTAACTAGCAGAGATGATGTAGAGAGAGCCACTTGTGAAGATTAATCTCAAGATGTTCTGGGATGGATTTTTGAAGTGATTGAATGCTGGTAAATGCTCAAGCAAAAATTGTTCAAGTGCCATTTCAGCTACCTTTGATTAAAGAACATGCAAGAGCTGTGTATAAATTAGACATAAATACATACTTTGTAGCCATGTGGCCTACCTCCAAACCCTGATGAATAAATGGGAATACTTAAAGTCAGTGACATTTGGGGGAAAAATAATTAGAAGAGTTTTTGGTACTGGAAACAAAAAAAGACATAGATCAAAATAATTTGCACTTAGTAAAAATACACCCAATACTTTATAGATGGTGTTAATCTCTGTTTCAATGATAGGTCTCAAACTGCATTATAAAATGCAGTGAGCCATTCATTTCACGGAGAATTGATGGATAACTAATCCTGAATGAACTGCAACATGATAAAAATGCAGGAAGTTTCTGTCCTTGGCCCAATATTAAAAAGTATTCACTATGGAATGAGGAAAGTTTCATAAAGGAAACTGGGACTGCATTGTTTCTGGAAATGGAATTTGAACAAATGCTCCAAAAATATACCAACTCTTTTTTTTTTTTCAAAGATTTATTAATTTATTTTAGAGAGAGAGAAGAGTGGGTGAGTGGGGGAATGGGCAAAGGTTGAGAGAGAGAGGAGCCTCAAGCAGAGTCCCTGCTGAGTGTGGAGCCTGATACGGGCTCAATCCCAGGACCGCAAGATCATGACCTGAGCTGAAATCAAGATTTGGCCATTCAACTGACTGAACCACCCAGGTGCCCCAAAATGTACCAGCTCTTAGCCCTTCACACAGTGTTCAAAGAACTTCAAAACATGGTCCAAGCCTACTTCTCATCTCTGTTTACCTGTGCATCTCCTGTATCCTGAATGTGTCTTACAGAATAGGACACATTGTCTGTTGGACATACCCCACAATTGTCTGTTTGTCTGTTGTACATAACCCACAATTCTTACCTCCATGTATTTGTTTATATATGGTCCACTGGCATGCCCAAGCTATCTATGATCTAGCTGAAATGCCCCTCCGTCAGGAGTTCTGGTTGGATCATCTCCAGCTACTCCTGTGGCTTAGTGCTGTCTACTTGTTTTACAGTAATTTGTGAGTACACTGTACCTACCTGCTAGACTTCTTGAGGATAGAATCTTTCTGTGATTGATTCCAGGCTTTATGGTAACTATAACAACATTACTTTCATAAGACTCATCATAAATATGTACTAAATAAATGCTTGAATTAACAATTAGAAGATCTGTTACAAAACATATTTGGGGGAAAATACAAATTTTCACTTGTCCCTTACTGAATTAGTTATTTCTTGCTATACAGCAGATTACCATAAAACTTAGCAGCTTAAAGCAACATTCATAGTTTCTGTGAGTCAGAAATCCTGGCATGGCTTCACTGGGTCCTCTGAGTGAGGGTCTCTCACAAGGCTGGAATTACAGTGTCAGTGAAGTCTTGACCAGGGAATGTCATTGGACTGAGCTTAGCCTCAGTTCCTTGCTATCTCTTGGCTAGTGACTTGCCACTTGGGCTTCTCCAGCATGAAAGCTTGTTTCATCAAAGCATACAAGCGGAGAAGGCAATGGAATCTGCAGCCAAGACAGAAGTCAGAGCCTTGTGTAACCTAATCATGGAAGTGACATCCCACTCACCTTTGCCGTATTCTATTGGCTAGAAGTAAGTGTTTGGTCCTATCACATTCAAGTGGAGAGGATTACACAATGGCATAAATACCAGGGGGTGAGGATCAATGGGGGCCATCTTGGAAGTACCTACTACATTTACTGAAAGGTTTTGTGCACACTATGTATTTTAAAGTTCTTTTCTTTATACTATAGCTTGCTTTGTGTCAGACTTCTGAGTTTACAAAGCTTGTCAATTCTTTGAGGTCCAGATCAAATTCTACCTTCTCATTAAAGTCTTTTTTGACTCCATATATTGAGGTTAATTCCTCCTTTCATTATTAACCCATAATACTTTGTATGCTTTTCTGTGGTTCACATTTTATTTTGAATTCACCATGATAAATATGGTCAATTCACCTGCCGTAATGGATTTCCTATAGATAAGGGGAAAAACATACAGTATGTAGATTAGTGGACTTATTTTCTAAAGGCTATGTTTCTTGCAAGTAGTATTATAGCTTGAGTGAAAAGATAAAGATAATGGGAAATAAGTTTCAGAGAAGCTACTAGAGTTGAAAAAACATTGTCATTTATCTTATAAAATTTAGAATTAAGAGAAATAACCCAGAAGTGACACCTAACACAGTGCCTGCCATACAGGTGGAGTTCAGCCAATGGTTGATGCCTTCCTTTTTATTTTTTCACTTTTGTTTTCTCTCCTTCCCAACATTACCTGCCCCCGCAGTGCGCGCACGCGTGCGCGCGCACACACACACACACAAACACACACAGTTTGAAATGCTTCTTGAATTATGCTGGGATTTGTCACATCATTTATTTAATCATTCAATTTGAAAACTCAAGTTTTCAAACGATTTTTGAGCATCTTCTAGTAACAGGCATTATTCTAGGTATTAGAAATATAGCAGTGAGCAAATTGAAAAGAATATCTTTTCTTTTAGTAAGGTTACATTTAAATAAAGGGAGGCAGATAATAACTAATTGAGGCAGATGGCAAAAAGTACTATGAAGAAAAATAAAGCAGGGAAGGTGACAGGATGGTGAGGTGGATACTATTTTATGCAGAACAATAAAGGGACTTTCAGTATAAACATGAAGGAAGTGAGTGTTTAAACCATGTGAATATCTGGTGTAAGAGAGTTCTAGGAGGATGGAAGAACAAATACAAAAACTTTGTAGGGGAAGCATGATTGGTGTTGGAGCAACAGCAAGGAAGTCAGTAGAGCTAGAATGGAATAAACCAGGGAGAAATGGTAAGAAACAAGTTAGGTGGGTAGCTTGGGAGTAAAGAGTTAGGTGATAGAGCATATCATGTAGAACCCTGTAGCTCATAGTCAAGACAAAGTCTTTAGTCTCAGTAAGAAAAGGACCCTTACTGGAGTTCTCAGGGGAATAATATGGCCTAAAGAATCACCCTAGCTGTCCTATAAGGAGTAGAATTTAGGAGGCGGAGATGGAAGGAGAGAGACCAGTAAATAGGCTACTCCAACCCCTCCAGGGAAAGGTGATGGAAGGTTAAAGTAGAAACAACAGGATTTGCTGATTTATTGGATGTGAGCTATAAGAAAAACGGAGAAGTAAAAGCTTCCTGCTAGATTTTGGCTCTAGATGACTAGGACAATGGTGTTATTATTATCTGAGATAGGGAAGACTTCAAGAGGAGCTGGTTCAGCAGGGGTGGGAATCAATAGCTTAGTTTTGGACATGCTACAGTTGAGATACCTTTTGGGACACTTAAGTTGAGATTTCTGGTGGGAAGTTAGTTCTATGGGATTTAGGAGAGAAGTTGGGTTCTGCAAATTTGGGAGTCATCAGCATGTGGAATGGCATCTGAGAGATCAACCAGGGACTATGTGGACCGAGAAGAGAGCAGTCCTGGGACCAAGTCCTGTAGCTCCCCAGTGATGAGAAGGCCTCCTTCAACTGGAATGGTATATCCATTTCAATAATTCTTTGGCAGAGCTGCAAGCTTTTAGTTCTCCAGAAGGGGAGGGCTCCCTGCCTACTCAGTCTGCTGATGGGAGGTGCTTTCTCCTGGGAGGATGGAAGCAAAGTAGGGTGAGAAAGAGCCTGAGGCAAAACCTCAGCACAGGGGACCTGTAAAGGGGAATTATGTGGCTTGCTATAAGATTTTGTGAAGATCAGCCTCAGGGGCTGAGAACCCTTATAGGTTGGCTGAGATGGTAAATGGAAGTGAATACCCAGCGGCCTGCATTTTTTACAGGATGTAAAAAAAAATAAGCATTACTGGCCGTATTTGTGAGAACAAAAATGATAGACAATAAAAAGCTTTAAAAGTAACAGTAAAACTTAGAGTAAAATGTAAGATAAAATAGTAAAGATTAAATGATACTGAAACTAGGTTCAATAACTGACCCCTTCTCCACCTGCCCCCACACACAAAAGTGAAAACATGAGTTAAAAGAAATTGGAAGGCAGCAAGCAGGCCATGAGCTAAGAGCAATTAAGATAAAATAAAATTTAAAGCTGAAGGTCAGAAAGAACAAAAGAATAACCCAAACAAGCTGAAGTTATCAAAAAAAAAAAAAAAAAAAAAAGAAGAAGAAAAAAAGAAAGAAAAAAGAAGATGAAGAAGAAAAAGAAAAAGAATGTAAATGATGATTTCAAAGCCCAGGAGGTTAGCTAATCAACACCTTTCTCCTTCTATGGACTGGGATCCACAGGCAGCTAGCTGGGCAGAACGGGAGCCTTGACTTTTCTCTCCATATCCCTTCTGTCTGATTACCGGCATCTTTTCTCCTGGGTTCTGTAGCTCATACTCTCCTCACTCTACCACAGGAATGTGTTGCTGGTAGCCATTGCTCTCAGTTGTGGCTGTACCCTCTGGCTATGACTGATGGAGTAGAGATGAGCCCTGGATCCAAATTAGATCAAGCAGTTTCTTTCCTAGAAAGCTGAATTTGTGACCAAAACTCAGTTAAGGCTGACTTCTTTAATGATGATGATGATGATGATAATAAAAGTAATAAATAATATTTTTGAAGATTTATATGATAGTAATCTTTAAATATGTTTTCTCAGTTAAACTGACATCAAAGAGGTTAAATAACTTGCCCAGTGTCATGCAGCCTAAATGGCAGAGTAGGATTTAGACTTACCCCAGTCTGTCTCTGGATCCCATGATCTTAGCTTCCACGCATATGCACTCTTTTGAACAGAGAAGATAGAAACTTGGGAACTGTGGGATGGCCATTTTTTGCCCACAGGAGCAGAGAGCAAAGAATAAATTGGCACTAACATGCATAAAGGAACCAACATGAGAGAGGGAGTTTCCTGAGCTTCTCTTTTGAGTCTAGGCTCTGTTCTACTACATGTCACAAACAATGCCTGCTTCACCATAAAATTTCCCCATTTTGGGTTAAGCTAATTTCTGGAACTTTGCAACCAAGTATTCTAACTAATAATGGTACCGTTTCTTGACATGGACAAGAAAGGACCTCAAAGCTCCAAGCGTCCCTTGTTTGGCATGCTTCTCCTGTTTGAGAAAAAAAAAAAAAGTGGCCTCTCCTGTTTGGCACCCAGTCCCCTTTCTTTGTCACTCTCTTCCCAAACTGTGGGTCTTTTGAGTACAAAGACAGTTAAGATGCATTTTGTATGTGTGTGCTCCGAAAAGCACTTTAGATATTTTGCAAATGCCATGTCTTAATAGAATGTTTGTTTAGGTAATTTGTTACGATAATGTTTATATATTTCCTTACACAAATGTAGCTTCTTCTTAAAGTATATACTGGGCATGATTAAAAGTCTATCTTCCCTTGGGATGCCTGTGTGGCTTAGTTGGTTTAGCATCTGCCTTAGGCTTGGGTCATGATCCTGGGATCCTGAGATCCAGACCACATAGGGCTTCCTGTTCAGCAGGCAGTCTGCTTCTTCCTCTCTCTCTGCCCCTCCCTCTGCTCCTGTGTTCTCCCTCTCTCTCAAATAAATAAATAAAATCTTAAAAAAAGTCTGTCTTCCCAAAATCAAAAGGTCACATATTATATGATCCCATTTCTATGAAATTTCCAGAATAGGTAAATCCTCAGAGCTAGAAAACAGGCTGGTAGGGACTGCAGGAAGGAGGAAATGGTGAATGTACTAAATTCTTGGAATTTCTCACTTTATAATGGTTAATTTTCTATAATGTGAATTTTAATTCAATTATTTACAAAATTAAAAAATTCTAAATTCTAGAAGAAAAAAAGACTATCTTCCATTCAAATGGTAATTATTTAAGCCTAAAATCATTGTTTTGAGGACTCTAGGTCAATTCTGGGCATTAAAAAAAAAAATTCTGGGCATAGAAGCAGGGGCATTCCTGACCTTTGGCACATTATAATGCTTTCTTCGTCTGAAATATAAAAGTCAGAACTCTCACTGAGAGAGCATGGAACAGCAAGATTTAATTTGTTCCATTCCCACAAGATAATCTATATGAATTATAACCAAAGACTTGAAGAGAATGAAACTGTTTTCTATTCTTTATAACTGTAATTTATATGATGTCTTGAAAAGTTCTGTGGGGTCACCTTGTGTCCAAGGTCACACGGATATTACTTCGTAATATCTCTATTTCAAGAAGTGCATCTCTTAGTCACTGGGTATGAAAGGAAAAGTAATTCTCGCCACCACTGTAAATAATCTGAGGTATGAAATGGGAAGTAAGGTGACCTCAAGAGAGGATCAAACAATGTCCTCAGTGCTTGAAAATGGCAATCCTTTTTATATTGGTCTTTCCAAGATGCAGACGGTCTGAAAGCTCTGCCTGGAACTTTAACAACAGTGAAAAACAGTGCCTTTATCATCAGAGGCTAAGAATTCGATGTAGGTGACCTAGTAATTTCATCTTATGTATAAAACAAAGAGATTTTACTAGAGTACCCTGTTCATGGATGCCTGTCTCTTAGAGGTCAACTTCTCACCCATTGAATTAGAAAAGGAATCAGTTATTACTTTGTGAACCTGGCAGGGGATAGGACCATCCTTGATTTTTGGACCAGAATTCTCCTAAAGTTATTCCTTTGTTGGTCTTCTTGGACATTCATATTTACAAAGTTCAGGTGCTTCCTAATTCTTGGCCAAGTTCATATTTATCAAACAAAATAATCAAGATGAATCATAGACCTTCAGATTCTGAAAGTATGCTCCTTTACAGGGAAGCCTCCAGAACATCGGATTCAGAGAGATGGACAGGCTTTGGTTGGGGCAGAAGAGAAATAGTGGCCACAAGCATCTACTACTTGATACTGCAATATCCCCTTTAGGCCACAGAGCCCAATACTTTGGGTCTTTTAAGAGTCAATCTTTTTTTTTTTTTTTCCCCTAGCTTAATTGGGAGAAAATGAAAATATTTGAAGAGACCTCTTTACTCCTTAAAAAAAAAGCATTATTTTGTATTACCATAATTCAGCAATGAATTTCGTAGGATCAGAGACCCATGAACTTTGAAATATTTCCCGGGGTTCTCTCTGCCCAGCCCTTTCTCTGTCATACCACTTCTTGAATTCCATTTCTTCTAAGAGGTTGTCTGGCCTCTGCCTCAACATTTGCAGTGACAGGAAACACTATTTCATGAAACAGCACATTTCATTTGTGTGTGTTTGTGCTTATATTTTCTTCTCAGATAAATACAGAATTGGGATCACGGCATATATGCATACTTTAGTCTCCTTTTTAACAATTCACATGCCAAACATATTTTTATATTGATACAAAGTCTTCATTGTGGTTCTTATAAATGGCTTCATACCTAATTTTCTGAATCAAAATATATGTAAGCGTACCTTAATTCTTTTACTTTTATAAGTAGAAGTCAATCCTGTTTTGGTTTGGACAGTTTGGTTTTTAGGTATTGAAGAGTTCAAGATTTAACTTCCACTCCTTGGCTCTAATTGTAACTTCTAGAACAGCATTGACTAAATCTAATCCCTCTTCATTAAGACAGTTCTTTACAGTGTTTTGAAAAAAAAAAAGCTACCATGTTCCTCTTGAAATCCATCTTTTCCAAGGTAAACATCCTCAGCAATTTCAGTTGTTCCTCACAAGTTGCAGTTTCCAGACCCTTCACAGGATTGTTTGTTCTCCCCTGGATGAGCTCCAATTTGTCAATGTTCTTTGTAAAGTATGGTGCCGGAAATTAATTACTGTAATAACAATACCCGTAACAATAATAACTGCCATTTATTAAGTGTGCACAATGTTCCAGGAACTGAGCTAAAGGCTTAGCTCATTTATTCCTCACAAAACCATCTAATATATGTCTTATTATCCTTACTTTTTTAGATGAGGAAATCAGTTTTAATATGTTAACTGACTTGTCCAAGGTCACAAGGATAGGAAGTACAAAGCTAGAATTAAAATATGCTCTGTGTTTCGAACCACTTTATAATGCTCCAGAATTTTCTGGCAGTGTGAAGTTTAGGACCTGGATATTAAACTTCTGTGAGAATACTTTGAGACTCTATATCTTATTTGGTGATTTCATGTTTATGGACAGTATGACAGAGCTCAGTTCTTGCAGGACAGGCTTTAAAACACCTATTCATTTGTCAAATATTTATTGAGTGCCTACATCCTGCCCGGCCCTATTTTAGAAGGTGACAGTACAGAGATAAGCGAGGTAGACAAAGGCCCTTCTGTTATGGGGTTAATATTCTGTTGAGGGAGGCAAGCATTCTGCAAGTAAATAAATATGGTAACTTCAATAGTGGTAAGCGATATAAAGAAAACAAGACAAAGTAATGTACTAGAGAGTGACTGTCTTGGGGTCCAGGGGAGAGACAACATGAGATTTGGTGATCAGAGGAGGTCTCTTGGTGATATCTGGCCTTACGCCTGAATAATGAGAAGGAATCAGCCATATGAAGATCTGAGGATCTGAGAAAAAGAACACTGAAGCCTCAAGGAAGGCAAGGGCAAAGTTCCTGTGACCAGGATAAGCTCAATGAGTTTCAGAAAAATAAAAAGGCCTCTGTGGCTTGGGGTACCTGATGGCTCAGCCAGTTAGGCATCTGCCTTTGGCTCAGGTCATGATCCCAGGGTCCTGGGATGGAGCCCGGCATCAGACTCACTGCTCAGTGGGGATTCTGCTTCTCCCTCGGCTCCCTGGCCCTGTCTATGGGCATGCTCTCTCTCTCTCTCAAATAAATAAGTAAAATAATAATAATAATTATTATTGTTATTATTATTATTATTATTACTACTACTACTATTTTTAAAGCCTCTGTGCCTAAAGCAGAATGAGGGATGGAAGAGTAGAGAGGGCTAACTTTAAAGATACAGGCAGGGATGCGTCCCATTAGGCCCCATAGCCCATGCAAAGAGTTCGGATTTTTTTCTAAGTATAATGGGAAACCTATGTGGGGTTTTATGCAAAGAAGTAGATTGATCTAATTATCCTTACAAAGATGACATCACTGCTGTGTAGAGAATGGTTTATAAGGGGCAAGACTGAAAGCAGGGAGATGCATCAGGAAGCAGGCTCTTACAATGGTCCTGGTAAGAAATGGTGGCCTGTCCAGTCAGGTGGTAGCTGATTCCACTGTGACTCACATCCATGGAGAAAAATGGGTAAGTTTAGAAAAAATGGAGGAAGGGTAGACACAAATTCCTGGTAAGTTGAACGGAATGTGGTAAGAAATTGAGAGAAATTGGTTGAACTTTTAGATTTGGGGGCTGTTGGGAGCACTGTGCGGACCATGTGTGAGGTTTAGCATATACAGGCCTTTAGAGGTATAGTTAGAGACCTCTACATACTTTATATAGTCCATTTACATATATTAACTAATTTATTTCTCACTTGAGTCCTACGATGTAGCTAGCATTTCCCAAGCTATCTGTGACAAAGAAACTGATTTTGAGAGGCTAAATAACTTGCGTCAGGTAGACAATGGGAAAGCTAAGATTTGGACCCAGGTGTGCCCGGCCAAAAGCAGTGCATGTCCTCCTGTGCTATAGCGCTGCCCCTGGAGTTCTGTCTAGATTGCAGCTTACCCAGGAGGTGAGACGGAGTGCCAGAGTCCCACAGCAGAACGTGTCCTCTTGTCATGGCTTGATGTTGCCAGGCATCCCTCTGGTTCCTTGAAGCCTATCTCCATTTTTAGTACTTTATGTCTGAGGGATGTAGGCACATTGGGTGGGGTCAGAAGTAAATTCAATGATTAAGCAGATGGAGAAAATGAATTCTGAGAAAGGATTAAAAGATTGCAGCTTAGCTCAGTGATGACTCAAGGAGACATCAGCCTGTAAGTATTTCAGGGGTGGAAACAGCAGGAAGAGAGGATTTTTTTTGTTTTATTCCTTTTCAGAGAGTAGAGAAGAATTGCATGAAGGGACAGGCAAAGAGTGTTCCTGAATCTGCTCTTGACCATGAGGTTCGTGGCTTACTCTAATTTTGTGTGTAAATATTCTCACCAAAGGAATGAGCTATGATTGAGATAGTATCTCTCTAGAAAGGCATCAGAATCCGCGAAAACATTCCTTTGTCCTTTTATTCATACATTTGACAGATACAGATATTTATTAGCCCTCTACTTTTTAAGAAGAGGATTTTTTTTGCCAAAATATAGGTGGCCATTTTGAATATTTTTATTTCACAATGAAATATTCTTTTTAAAATGAGGTAACTATTATCATGGCAGTTCCTCCACAATGATTGTCTATCTGAGATCAGAATTACTCATACACTGAAACATATTAGCTATTGTAGTGTTCCAGAGTCTTAAAGGAGTCTAGAGAGAAAGGGCAATGCTGTACCATGGACTCTTACTGCCTGAATAATGCTACACCCCAAAGAATGAGGAGGCTTAAGTTCCAAACCAAGCTAGTGATTTCCTTGCATTTGCCACAATGTATGTTTGTCTGCACATTTGTTAGTGAAATGAGAGAACAGGGCCACTTGATAACACAGGGATAACTGTCCAATACACTGTGTGACTTATTTTCCCACATACCGTATGAAAATTCTGTATCTCTAACTGCAAAGTTAGAGACCCTCAGTTTATCTGCTAAATCTGGGCTGCTTGCAAAAGCTAAAGCTGCTATGGGAAAGGCTTCTTAAAAAGCACACCTGTCCTTTCCAGATAATTTTGAAGTATCATATTCTTTTTCTGTTGTTTTTGGCTCTCTGCCCTTGCTTCTCTAGCATGGCTGTGAGGCCATCCTGCAGCCTGAAGGTTAAAGAGAAACCCAGGTGGATGTGTCCTCTTAGTGGGCTTCAAATAAATACACTCTCAAATGACACTTCCCCCCACCATGTTGCTTATAAAAGTTACACCTGCAAAAATGGGACTGAGTCCAGTAAGAAAGGACATAATATTTTGCCTGAATATGCAAAAAATGAGTGGAGTGTTCTCTGTATCCGCAGCTCTGGGCCATCTAGTAGGTAAATGAGCATTTGTTTCCTGTACACCATCTTTGAGCTGAAAATGAGTCATATACTCATGGAAAGAATGCCACTATCTTCTTTTGTCTGGTTCTGTATGCTTCTGTGGTTACTGAATTTGTCTTAATGGGAATCTTAATTGTTTCCTTTTTTGAGGCAAGTTATCAGAATTTATTTTTAATTTGATTAGGATTGATTTAAATATATTGTCCTTGATTGGTAACTTGATTCGCAGCCACTATATACAATTACAGGAATCTTCTGTGGAGGATATATATATATATATTTTTGGGGGGCTCATATTGTCATCCAGAAGCATAGGTTGGTTCCCAAATGTTTGAACTGGTTTGTTTTGAAATAGTAAGAAGTATAATGTGTTCAGTGTCTACTCTGTACAAGCCACCGTGCTGTGTGGTTTTTATAGATTGTTTCTAATCCATGCAACATGCCCAAATGCAAGTATCAGTAACCCTTTTTTATAGCAAAGGGGAAAACAAGTGACAAAGAGACTAAGAAACTTGCTAGAAGTCACAGAGCTGGTCAGTGATTGAGCTTAGATTCATACCTGTTTCTGCCCTGCCTCCCTGAAAAAGCCATTTGATGACAAGTTTCCTTCAATTCTTATTAGGAAGAGGGAGGTTGTAAGTAAAAAGATTAATAATAATGTTCTCCTCATTTTTATAGGAAAATGATCTTTTGGATTAGAAAATGTTTCTGGTTTTCCCTGGATGTACAAAGAGGCTCAGGGGCACATGGGTACTGGAGTAGTCCCCGTGATTCAGGAAACTCTGGTTCTATTCTTGGTTCATCCAGCTCTGAATGGCCTTGACCTTGAGACTCCCACATCCCAGATATCAGTGAGTATTCTGTGGAATACACATATGAATTTTTTTCCTATTCCTCTGTTCTTGCAGGAATAACATATGGATCAGATTCTAAGGTACGCTTGTGTGAGAATTTCCAGACTGATGGAGGAGGGGGGGAACAGAGAGCAGATCAGTAAATTTAACGGAAGGAAAAGGAACAAAGGAAAGAAAAACTTCTGAAAAATGTCAGCATAGGTTGTGATATCTAAAATTACTGCTGGTAGGGAATAGAGTCAATGATATTATAATTGCATTGTATGGTGGCAGATGGGAGCTACACTTGTGGTGAATATAGAGTAACATATAGAGAAGTTGAATCACTATGTTATACACCTGAAACTAAAGTAACATTGTGCATCAACTATACTCAAAGAACTTTGATATAAGTAAATAAAAATTTTTAGAGTACTAAATAGATGAAAATATAAGCCATATTAAAAATAATTTAAAATTCCTGCTGGGCTATCTGCAATTATAAACCATTATTTCAGGAAATCCTGCAGAATTGCTACCATGTTAGGGCCAGAAGCTCAGAGTGGCACAGGTTTGGTTATTATAAGGACGGTGTCAGACACTTTCCCCTTATTTCTTCTTGGCAACCAGAGGAGGGCCTACTTCTGAGGAGCTTACATTTAAATTTCAGATCTTGACTACATATTATTTTTGCTCTTCCTTTTGCTCCATTAGCTCTGTTTCCATGTTCACACGAGTCCAGGTGGCGCCCCTGAGTGTGGGGCAAACTCCAGTTTGTCAGATTGTCAAAGAGCAGTATCTCCAGTCTGAGTGTATCACATGGATCTGATTATGATTGGTTTATTGTGTACATTGACTTGGATTCTAGACATTTCTCTTAACTAATTATAGAATATCAATATCCTGCCCCCCCAAAAAAATCACATTTGACAAAGCAAATTTTTCCAAGAAGGTCAATCATGTAACAATCTATGCCTGATGTTTGGATTACCTGGCAGTTTGGTTTACTCACTTTCATCTTCCACATATCTCTCCAGGTGAAAATCAGAGAGAACTTCCCATTATCTGTTTTTCTATTTTTACAACTTGGCATTCACTTCCTCTAGCTACCATATCTGATTGAGGAGCATGCACCAGGCCGGCGCAGTGAGCTGATGCAACAGGCAGAGCCTCTGCTCATGAGGAAATGAATTCCCTCCTCTAACTGTCAGACAAGGGAAAGGGCAAGGTCATGCTCAGCCGGTCCTAGCCCATTCCTACCCAGCTGGTCAGGCCTTCCTTGCAGGTGACAGGTCTCTTCTCTTTCTCATCTGCCACATCTATATTTCCTTCAAGGGCACTTCTGAAGAAAGACACTAGTGTCATCTTCATGAGCTACACCAGCCCTCTCTGATCTTTCACTTCTCAGATTTCTCTGGCATGTTTTGTCATGTTGGACTCTCAATGAACACCTACTTGATCACTTTGAAGATTTTATCATTTATAATGCATTCAGTACCAGTATCATAAAATGCAAGTCAAACTGGCTTACGTTCTAAAGATTTATTGGTTCACATAACTAGAAGTTAAGAAGTATATGGGTATTAGGATCAGTTTGATCTAGGGGTTTAGCTGCATCACCAAGAACCTGGTTTCCTTCCTTCTTTCTAGCGTTCAGTGGTATCAGTTTCATGCTAAAGCTGTTGTGTTTTTGTGGTCCCAACAGATTGCTGACAACTCTCAGGTCAACATACTTCCATTTTCCATAGAATAAATGACTATGTACTCAAAAGACACACCAAACCCTCCTTCCTGTCTTGCTAGTCTAAAAATGTATCTAGGACTAGGTGGTATGAATCCTCTGAATCTTTTTTTCTTAGATCCTAATAATATGCCCCATCTTTGGATTCAGAGTTGGAGTCAGCATCTCCAAAGGTCATGGGCAGCCCCCCACAACAAAAGTACAGGTAACAGAGGGGGTCTGGGTGGTGGAAAGGCAACTTCAGGGTCCATTGAATTGGATAAGGGCAACTATTCACCTGTCCTGCCTTGCAAGTTCAAAACTCTCCATTTCGAGGAATAATTTCAGCCCTGTATAGCTATATATTTGTCTTTATATTGAGTTTGGGTATGCTTGAGAAGGGTGTGCTTTCTGTGGCTGCATGCTGATTCTCATACTAATATCTACTTCTTGGTGACTCTCATGCCTCATCTGCTTACCTTGGTTCCTAGACTTTTCCATTACTCTGATTACGTACTACCTGGATCTCCTAGAGTTTCTGGGGACAGAGTTTAAAATGTAAGATTCAGTCCTTGATTTTAAGGGATAAGATTTTTTAAAAATCCACTGGTTTCTAAGAACACTTAGAAATTGTGAATGCATTCCAAATCACAGTGGGCTGATTCAGGTGTGCTGGAGCTAGCTCCTACTGACTCATGAGAGCTGGTCATTAAATTTTTAAGCACTTTGCGAGTTAGTTGTTAAACATAGCCATTATTAAAAATTAAAGTATACTTATAATTAAATAAGGTTTAAAATAAAGTTAACAGATACACTAAACTCATCATTTCCTAATTATTTTACTACATTTTACTAGTATCTGTGCTCTTAATAATATAATTACATATTTTCATCTATTGTACATGTCTCATACTATACATAACGCTCTATACATATGCACACTTTATATATACTATACAAGGGCACAAGGAATTTCTTGCTGGCCAACTTTCTTCCCATGTCAATACCTACTGATATTTGGCTCAAAAACATCATAGCCCTTTCTTCTCTGTCTCCTTCCCCCTTTCTTTTCTCTTCTTTCTCCTCCCCCTCTGCTCTTTCTTTGCATTTTTCCCCTTCTCCTTTTCCTTTTCCCAGTTCTAAGACCACTAATCCCTTTTCTTCCAGGCTTCCTAAAGAAATTCAAACTTCCTCACAATGTGTAATTGGCAGAAAAATATAGCAACTTCTGCGACTAGCCCCCAGTCATTCAAATAATACTTAGCAAGCCCAACCTTTTTCCATCCGAAAATGTGTGAAAGTCCAAGATCATTTTTTATCTAAACAGGGATGAACTATGCCTCTTCCCAAGAAGGTGGAAGCCTCTTCAATTCTGTTTATTTTAATAAAATTTGTCTTTCCCAGTATACTCACATTATAGAGTTGCCACAATGATAACACAAATATCTAAAATGTATGGCATATTACTTCCAGTCTTAAAGTGACATAATAAAATCATTTCACCACATAACCTTCATAAATTATTCTAAAACAATAAGAAAAATGGTAAAGAGAAACAGAAACCCCATCTTCAATAAAACTAGAAGACAGTTATCACTCTAAACCACAATCTATTAAAAGCAAAAAGCAGATAGGAAAGTAATGACATAGTACCTGATTCACTTTCAGCATCTGCATTCAGGTAAGTAATGACCTTGCAGTTCTTCTCTAAGGTATGGTTTCTATATTATATTTATTACATGACTGAAACTGATGGGCCCATTTAAGTGGTTTTTCTAAAACAAGGGTGATCTGTCCAGATGTAAATATTTTGCTTACCTAGTGGCAACCAACTTTCAAGATCTCTAAAAAAATCTCAGGGTTTTCTTGACTGTTTCCATTCCTGTTCAGAAGCTTTTGATCTTGATGAAGTCCCAAAAGTTCGTTTTTGTTTTTGTTTCCTTTGCCTTTGGAGACATATCTTGAAAGAAGTTGCTGTGGCTGATATCGAAGAGGTTACTGCCTATGTCCTCCTCTAGGATTCTGATGGATTCCTGTCTCACATTGAGGTCTTTCATCCATTTCAAGTTTATCTTTGTGTATGGTGTAAGAGAATGGTCGAGTTTCATTCTTCTACATATAGCTGTCCAGTTTTCCCAGCACCATTTATTGAAGAGACTGTCTTTTTTCCACTGTATATTTTTTCCTATTTTGTCGAAGATTATTTGACCACAGAGTTGAGGGTCCATATCTGGGCTCTCTACTAGGTTCCACTGGTCTATGTGTCTGTTTTTATGCCAGTACCATGCTGTCTTGGTGATCACAGCTTTGTGGTAAAGCTTGAAATCAGGTAACATGATGCTGCCAGTTTTTTTTTGTTTTTCAACATATCCTTAGCAATTTGGGGTCTCTTCTGATTCCATACAAATTTTAGGATTATTTGCTTTAGCTCTTTGAAAAATGCTGGTGGAATTTTGATTGGAATGGCATTAAAAGTATAGATTGCTCTAGGCAGTATAGACATTTTAACAATGTTTATTCTTCTGATCCAAGAGCATGGAATGGTCTTCCATCTTTGTGTTTCTTCTTAAATTTCTTTCATGAGTGTTCTGTAGTTCCTCGAGTACAGATCCTTTACCTCTTTGGTTAGGTTTATTCCCAGGTATCTTATGGTTCTTGGTGCTATAGTAAATGGAAATGATTCTCTAATTTCCCTTTCTGTATTTTGTTAGTGTATAAGAAAGCCACTGATTTCTGTACAAGATCAAAAGCTTCTGCACAGCAAAGGAAACAGTCAACAAAACAAAAAGGCAACCCATGGAATGGGAGAAGATATTTGCAAATGACAGTACAGACAAAAGGCTGATATCCAGGATCTATAAAGAACTCCTCAAACTCAACACACACAAAACAGATAATCATATCAAGAAATGGGCAGAAGACATGAACAGACACTTCTCTAATGAAGACATACAAATGGCTATCAGACACATGAAAAAATGTTTATCATCACTAGCCATCAGGGAGATTCAAATTAAAACCACATTGAGATACCACCTTACACCAGTTAGAATGGCCAAAATTAGCAAGACAGGAAACAACATGTGTTGGAGAGAATGTGGAGAAAGGGGAACCATCTTACACTGTTGGTGGGAATGCAAATTGGTGCAGCCACTTTGGAGAACGGTGTGGAGATTTCTTAAGAAATTAAAAATAGAGCTTCCCTACGACCCTGCAATTGCACTACTGGGTATTTATCCCAAAGATACAGATGTAGTGAAAAGAATGGCCATCTGTACCCCAATGTTTATAGCAGCAATGGCCACGGTTGCCAAACTGTGGAAGGAACCAAGATGCCCTTCAACGGATGAATGGATAAGGAAGATATGGTCCATTTACACTATGGAGTATTATGCCTCCATCAGAAAGGATGAATACCCAACTTTTGTAGCAACATGGACGGGACTGGAAGAGATTACACTGAGTGAAATAAGTCAAGCAGAGAGAGTCAATTATCATATGGTTTCACTTATCTGTAGAGCATAACAAATAACATGGAGGACATGGGGAGATGGAGAGGAGAAGGGAGTTGAGGCAAATTGGAAAAGGAGATGAACCATGAGAGACTATGGACTCTGAAAAACAACCTGAGGGTTTTGAAGGGGCGGGGTGTGGGAGGTTGGGGAACCAGGTGGTGGGTATTGGGGAGGGCACGTATTGCATGGAGCACTGGGTGTGGTGCAAAAACAATGAATACTGTTATGCTGAAAAGAAATTTAAAAAAAATTAAAAAATTTTTAAAAACCCTCAGGGTTAACCTCAGAAAAACAAAGACCTCATTTCCTCTAAATATAGCAGATAATAGCCACTGTAAAATAGATATTCCACAAGGTTATAGCCCAGTCTTTGGTTTAGTTCCTCTTCTGAGAATGAAGGGCTTCCTGTCATCCAATATGGCATCCACAGGCTGTCAAATTGTACATGTTAACCTTTTGGTTTAAGTAAAGCAGAATTCAAGGGAAGGATAGTCTTGAAAAATCCCAAGATTCTTTGTTTTCATTCATGCCTTTGTTCATTGCTTTGAGTCCAGGTATGTACTTTCGTGGGGTTTCACACTGACCCCACCACAGATTAGTCTACAGGCCATTTGGGAATTGTCTTTATTACGAGAGTTTAACTTGTATTCTCTAGGGTAGTACAAGTCAGGGCAAGATGTTCTTACTCTGACATAATGAATATTGATCGAGGAAGATGGATAGCAAGTGGTTCTATCCCTCCCTCCAATCTAGTACTTTCCATAAAAAAGAGAAAGCAGATGACCAGATACGCAGAACAGAGAGAACCACAGAGTGAGTTCTTCTTTTGTTCTGTTCCTGTATTAATAGTGATAAAAAGAAGTTGAGGAATCCCTCACACAATTCCCTCCTGCACAATAAACTTGGAGGTGAAGTCCTTTTTGATCTGTACCAAGCTTTCCCGATACCCTCAGAGGGGATTCCACTAAGAACGTCTATGGAATATTTGATAACTAACAGTTATCAGAGATTTGGCATGAATCAGAGAAAGAAAAATTTATCCGTTGCACTCTGGGAATTGACTGGTCTAATTATTCTATTCAGACCTTTCACCGTGAGAAAACAATTTATTCGTTCTCAACTCCCCTTATGGTTAATGGAACAAATGAGAAACAGGGAGGTTCCAGTAAAGAAGTGGAATGAATTGCATTGGGGTGTGAACTTCAGTTACCACTTTGAACTAATTAAGGGATGAGGCTGATTTTAAAGAGTGAAAATTCTGATGAAGGAATATTTTAAATATATATATAACCTTACTTAGAAACATGAATGATTGCTACCAACAGTGCTTAGAAAACAGGCAGAGGTCATCACAGGCCTGCTGGAGGAACAGGAGGGGCTATTTCCACATCCACATGTTACTTGCCAAAGCCATTGCTCACGTGCTTCTGCGGCTTTGCACCTTTAAAAAGGATAAAGCTTCTCTCTCCAAAAACAATAGCATCCACACAGACTCTCTTTGTGACACCCAGAAGTCAGCTTCTTCACTCCCTTTATTCATTCACTCAACAAATTTTTTTTGAGAACCATCAGTGTGTCAGGCACTGTTTTAGGTGATGGGAATCCAGCACTGACTAAGAAAGAAGAAAATTCTTTCTCTCATGGAGTCTTGGAGAAGAGGCAATAAATGAGTAAATAATTACACTGTATAGTATGTCAGATGTGTTGAGTGACTGAGAAAAAGGAAACATGGAAAGGGTATAGAGGGAACAGGGTTGTGGTTTTAAATAGGGTGGTCAGCATAGGCTCTTGGAAAAGGTGATACCTGAGCAAAGACTTAAAGATAATCAGGAAGCCACATATATTTCTAGGAGGCAACTGTTTCATGAAGAAGGAAGAACCAGTGCAAAGGTCCTGAGGCATGTGCACATGGGGCAAGTACCAAAAGCAGGAAGGGAACTTGTGTCGATTGAGTAAGAGAGCAACAAGTATCTCTTTCTATCTCCTTCCTTCCTTCCTCCTGCCCTCCATTCTTCCCTTCCTCCTTTCTTCCTTTTTCCTGCTTAGAAAAATGTATTTTGGTGGGGGGGCATCTGGGTGGCACAGTCAGTTAAGTGTCTGATTCTTTTTTCAGCTTAGGTCATGATCTCAATGGGATCAAGCCCCATGTGAGGCTTCATGCTCAGCTCAAAGTCTGCTTGAGATTCTCTCTCCCTCTCCCACTGCCTGTCCTGCTCTCTCTCTCACTCGCTCTCAAATAAATAAATAAATCTTAAAAAGAAAGAAAGTAAAAAAGAGAGTAGGAGGAGATTAGATAGGAGGGGAAGTGGGTGGCAATGGGAATGGGGGTTGGGGATTGCCTAAGGCCCACTAGATGGTTATAAAGACTCCATTCCTATTTTGGATCATGGAATTGTATGCAGTAAGAAGTGGATCCTTGGAAATTTTGTATGAAAATTACATCTGGTCAAAATTTCCAGCCATTGGGTAATCTTAAGCATGCTGAGAAGAAGACTCCTCAAATAATAGCCACCTAAATAGTGGCTGGTAAGAATTTTCCTGGGTTTCTCAAGTTGCAAATCTTACTCTCAGTTGAAATTACTAATCAAAAGTAACCAAATAAACTGAGAATGCTATTGTCTCTAGAGAGAGTAGCATTGTTTAACTGTGGGAATATTTAGGATTAGTATAAAATGTTTAAAATAATCAGAACCAAAATACTAATATTTTTATGGTAGGAATTTATGCATAATTAGTGCTTTATACATTTGAGAAAAATCGAGTATCTTAGAGTGAAAATCTTACAATTATGTAATTGAATAATCGATTTGGTGGATATTACTAAGGTTATAGACATCACTAGAATATTAAAAGGACTCAAGTTTTATCATACTCATAAAGTTAACTTGTCTGAATTCCTTAAGTATTAGGAAGGGTTTATCAATCAGATCTTTTTAACTAAAAAGGAAATAGAATATTTTAAATTTATAAATGATGTTTACAATACTTGAAGGTGTTTAGGTTATCAAGTTGGTAAGTGGGAACCAAGCAGGATTACTCAAATTGCCTTAGCAAGTGGTTGTAAATATTTGCTAGATTCTTAAATAGAATAGTAAGCTAACCATAAAAGCTCAAGGATGAATTAGGTTTCAGCATTTGTAACTTTCACAAAAGTGTATTAATAAAATATCCTAGGAATCTTTTCTGCACTCTAAACTCCCCTTAACTATACCGGAATGTTCACATTTATCAGCAGTTGTTTACTGTATGGTTTCCACAACTCCATTTCTTGGCCTCTTTCCTTCCACTGCTCATTTTTCCATTCACACCTTCTTGTAGAGCATGTATTTTAATGAAATTGCTGTTTAGAAAGAAGAAAAAAGTTTTCTTGGGGGTCCCCACAAAATTCTGGGCTGTGCCTGGGAGTGGTTATGCAGGGGTATACATTCTCGTTTCCTACCATTTGGAGGCGTTCCTTGGGTAATAATTGTTCTGGAATACTGGAATGTAGCCCAGGCAGAATTAATTTTTTAAGATTACAAGTTATACACATCTCTTCTGGAACAATTACTTTTCCATTATGCACCCTATCTCCTAAAATTTATCATTTTATAGCAAGAAATGTTGCTTGTGTGAACAGTGTGCTCCAGCTTGTTGTCAGACAAATGAGATATCAATTAAAGGATAATATTTATTCACCTGAACTAATTGAATAAGTATGTTGCTCCATTGGGAGGGGTTTTTAACTAGTCTTGAAAATTACATTATAATCTACATCTTGAATTTCTGGTTTTGATGCATTTGAAAATACAGCCACTACTTGTGATAAATCATTTGTTCTATATCCTTCTGACTCCATAGCCATGTTTGGGTCAAATTTCAGAGCTTTTAGGATTGACTTTAAGAATGGAAACAGTCCCCTAGATTTTTTGTTTGTTTGTTTATACATACTTATTTCTTTCCAAATACATTATAGGCAAGAGAAGAGTTGTGAAAATCTAAAGAGATGAACTTACATACTTTTTGAAGATTTATAAATTTAACTCTTATGTTCACTTCCATATTTTGGTGTAGTTCCTTGGACAATTCATCAGTTCATGATTTTTGATGTTACAAATTTTATGACTTTTGTTTTGAGGTGTGTGTGTGTGTGTGTGTGTGTGTGTGTAGTGTTTCCTAATGGAGGCACATGCTTTTGCAAATATTTGTGGAGGAGGTGGTAGAAGGGCACAGCAAATGGAGAAAAGGCTATCTTAACACAGGCCAGTGAAATAAAACCCAGAGAAACCATGTGTACAGGAATCATCAAATACTGGCAAGAACTGGTATGCATTTTTTTAAATAAAAAAAGTATTCAGTAAAACTGAATGCTTTCTGTATTGGAGACAAAAATTGGGGACTTTCCTAAGTTTTAATCTAGCTTTTTTTTCAGGAGGGATTCCGGGTACCATCAATATTTTCACTTGCAGAAAGGGCATTTCTTGATTATAAAAGCCATTCTTACTGTCCCTGCTCCTAACCTTCATCTTTTTGCGCCTACCATGAGTTGTTCTCCCCATCATAGTTCTTGGAAACTTGTACCTATCTTTGTTTTGATGCTTATCACCCAGTACTGAAATATTTATTTATATCTCTTACTTCTCCATTAGACCAGACGATTCCAAAAGTTGAGTTCTGCCTGAACACATAACAATTATCAGTAAGTGAAACCTGTCATTATAGACAGATGCATGGAAAGGGAGAGAAGACAATCAGGAGGCCCAGATGGCAAGAATGGGGAGAGTAGGAGAGAAAGAGGGTTCTATAGGGACAAAGTGTGAGATGTTCCCAGAAGCTTCAGGGTTTCTGAATATAGCAAATGAGTAAGTTTAATGAGAATTCTCCAGGATCATATATTCAAATAGACAAGAACTTTTGTGGGTAATAAAAGAAAAGATCAGATTTTCTGTTGATTTAAATGCAGTACAATCCCAAGCCTGGACCACTGGGGTATTCTATCTTTGTATGCCCCACAGAGAGATCTTTGTTCCTGTTGTGTGAGTTCTCAATACTTAGCACAATGCATGGCTTATAGTAGATCCTCAATTAATAGTATTGATTGTTGAACCAGAAAGCTTTATTGTGTAGTTCTCTGCTATGCGTGGATTTGTTTTTCTTCCTTGGACTGGTGTTGTCAGATGATTTCCTCCTTTATAGTTTGCATATTCTGGTTCCACAATAAATATCAGGTGATGATTAACTGTTACTAACCTTCTTTTCAAGAAACTTGTACAAATAATACTGAAGGTACTTAACGAGTAAATTTTTCACTTGACTTTTTTTTTAAGATTTTATTTATTTGACAGACAGAGATCACAAGAAAGCAGAGAGGCAGGCAGAGAGAGAGGAGGAAGCAGGCTCCTCGCTGAGCAGAGAGCCTGATACAGGGCTTGATCCCAGGACCCTGGGATCATGACCCAAGCCGAAGGCAGAGGCTTTAACCCACTGGCTTTAACCCCCTGAGCCACCCAGGAGACCCTTCACTTGATTTTTAAAGAGGCATTTAATGTTTACATCTGTGTTAGTATTTAGTTAGTATCTAATCCAAGAATTAGAAGTAATGTAAAAGCTTTTTGCTATTAAAATGATTGATAACCAGGAGCCCATATGGTAGATCCCTAGAAGTTAATTTCATCTTATTTTCCTTTTCAATATCTTTACATTATCTAACATTTAGTTACATGATTCTCCTTCCTATGTATTAGCAAGTATTTTGGTGCCAGGAGGCAGGGGGAAAATAAGTTATGCAAGCAGGTTGATTCAATGTCCACATCGTCAGGAGAGAAGCTTTAGAGTACCAGAGGAGTATGGACTCTCTGAAAGCACTTCTGGAGGCTTCCTTTAATTTGAGACAGATAGAGTCATTCATTCTTCTTTAACCAGTCTGACCATGACAGCTACTCTGATCTCTGGGCCAAAAGAGTTCGATGGGAAAAGGGGGAGGTGGCAAGGGCGGTAGAAGTGACACAGAGAGAAGAGATTGTAGTGAGGCTCACCCATGGTGAGGACTGGGGATGGTTTAGACGGAGGTAGCAGGACAGTGAAACAGAATAAACATAACCATCCAACCATCTGAGCTCCCAGCTCTATAATTATAAGAAATTAACATCAACATGAATGGGCAATTCTATACCCACTATTGGTCCGGAATGACCTCAGACTTCCACTTTCACATTCCTAAATTATTCCCAGGCTGCTGAAGTTAGGGTAGAGCCAGCGTGATTGCAGGGTATTTGTGTCAGGGGTATCCCAAAATCAAATGCAAGTGATTTGGGAATTTTCTTCTGCTTTATTTTTCCTTTTTTCCTTCTCTAGGTGTAGTTAGTGAAATACTGGCTCCATGTTTCTGTAGTAATAGTGAATAGTGTACTTACTGTTTTTGCTCTGACTTCTCTAATCTCCCTAATTCTTATAGCTGAGTCTTGCAGAGTTTCAAAAGACTCCTGGCTTACTTTTTTTCTAGCAACTGCTGGCATATTGCTTTAAATGTCTACCTTGAACTTTAAATAATATGGTAATAAACATCTCTTATGAGAGATGTTTAACATCACATTCATTCTGTTTTCATATACTAGGCTTTCATGTAATTTATTTTGAATAAAGTATTTTCTAGCTTAAAAGTTGAAAAGTCCGTAATATAAATGACTGGAATTGCTTCAGTAACAGCATGCTGAATCTACTTATTTAAGTTGTTCAATAATCTGTTGCCATGCTCTGGCATTCTAATAGCTAAAGGAATAAGATTAGACTCATTTTGCAGTGTTGGTTAGATTTTATTCTAAATTCTTAGAAACTGTGCTATCTTTTCAAAATATTCATAGTAGTTTGTGCATATAAGTTTACATTATTAGCAGTACTTAGTAGAGCTTTACTTCCTAGATTCTTTTGGTGATATATTTGATTATAATGTAAGAAGGTCATTGTAGAGATCGTAAGGCAGCAGATTCTATAATTCTAAAATTCATCTTTAACAGGTCTTTACTTATCTAAAGTGGTATTAGCAGTATTATTACAGACATCATTCTCATTATGATATATTCTATTATCATCATTTTTACAAATGCAGTTTTTACCGAGAGTCTGTATTATTCTACTATTTTTCTTCTATTTTATATTCTAAAACATTTTAGCACATAGATTTTTTTTTCTTTTCCTAGTACTTTTTTTGTGGATTTGTTGAAGAAATCATCAAGAGGATCTTAAGGTTAATGGCAGTTGATTAATGAAATTACTGTATTTAAATAATGATGAGTTTCATTTAACAAAGGGCTAGTAACCCATTTGCACCATATTTTAACCAGTTCTAGTCACTAGCCAATCTGCACAAATAAGAGTGGATCTCAGGAATGGAAAAATTTATTTTACTAGAATGTTCCATTGAGTGAATATTGACATTTCCAATAAATTTATTTTGGATACTTTAACAACTGCTAAATATTCTTTTAAAATTTTGATCCTAAAATGTTGCTGAGATATTCCATGGACAGGGATAAGTGCTCAGTAGATTCTAAGCTATAAAAAGAGGAATATTCAGGGCACCTGGGTGGCTCAGTTGTTAAGTGTCTGCCTTTGGCTCAGGGAATGATCCCAGGGTTCTGGGATCCAGCCCTGCATCAGGCTCCCTGCTTGGCGGGAAGCCTGCTTCTCCCTCTCTCATTGTCCCTTGCTTGTGTTCCCTCTCTTGCTCTCTCTCTGTCAAATAAATAAATAAAATCTTTTTAAAAAATTTTTTAAAAAGGAGAGGAATATTCATCAGCTTGATACTACCTGGGCCTCTAAACACTTGGAATCATTTTTAAAATGCTATCATTTAGGGTTTGTCGGTAGCACACAATGAAAATTAACTCTTACTAAATTTATTGGAAGGAAAGCACAGCTCAGAGAAGGACAGAGAAACTTAAGAGAGAAGCTGAAGAAATAACAAGAAGCAGAACGACTCAAGACTCCTAGATGTATTAGGTACATGAAGAAACACCTTTAAGAATTAAGGATTCATGAGAGATGAATCAGCTCCAACATTCCAATTGTGTAGGCAGTGTTCACCCAGCACTCGATTCCAATCCCTTTTCTCTTTTCCACTACTAGAAATTAGGAAATAAAAATGCATAATATCCTGGTCTCAGTTAAGGATATTTATGTGATACAGTTCAACCCCAGGCAGAATTTTTCAACCCTCTACTCTTTCTGTCTGGAAGGTGGAAGTGATGCCTGGAAGGGCAGAAGCTAGTCTATAACCATGACAACTGCAGTCACAGGCTTGGCTTCCTGACAGTATCAATTGACAGAGAGTGCTAAATGTATTAGAAATTGTAAGTTGTCCTAATTGACAAGAGGACAGAATTTGAGACCAGATGATGCTTGAGAGGTGAGGATATAATCATGCAGGGCCTGGTAAATTCCACTAGTATTTCAGCCCTCTACAGGATCATTAAAGGTTAGAATGTGAAGGGCTATGACCAGAATCTATTTTATAGGGAGTCCATGGTTTCAGTGTGATGGATGTTTTAAAAGGGAATGGATCTGGAGGCAGGAAGTTTAATCAGGAATTTACCACAGATTGTGCATGTGTTCCCTGTCAACAAGCTTCTCAAAGGGAAAGGATATTGCTTTGGACTAAATATTTGTGTCTCTGCCCTTCTCCCACCCCCAAATTCATAAATTGCATATGTTGCAACCTTATATCCAGTGTGATGATGGTATTAGGAGGTAGGGCCTTTAGAAGGTAATTAGGTCATGAGAGAAAAGCCAGGGGACACCTGGGTGGCTCAGTCAGTTAAGTGGTTAAGATCTGCCTTTGGCTCAGGTCATGATCCCAGGGTCCTGGGATTGAGCCCTGGGTCAGGATCTTTACTTGACTGGAGCCTGCTTCTGTCTCTGGCTGCCACTCCCTCTGTTTTGTGCTTGTGCTTTCTCTCTCTCTCTCTCTCTCAAATAAATAAATGGAAGAAAGAAAGAAAGAAGAGAGTGAGGAAGGAAGGAAGGGAAGAGGGAGGAGGGAAGAAGGAGGAGAGAAAAGCACTCATGAGTGGATAATGTTCTTAAGAAAGAAACCCCAGGAGAGCCTGGGTGGCTCAGTTGGTTAAGCGTCTGCCTTTGGCTCAAGTCATGATCCCGGGGTCTCGGGATCGAGCCCCACGTCCTGAGAAATAAATTTCTGTGGTTCATAACCAGCCTAGCCTATGGTGCTTTGTTATAGCTGCCCCAATGGACTAAGACAGTCATCATCTTATTCTACACCCTAGTTCCTTAGCAGAGCAAAATTAGGGCAGGGGAGGCTCACGACACTCAAGAGGAGAGGAGACCTCCTGACATTCAGCAGGAAGAAGAATGTCATCCTTGTGGTCATTAATTAGTACACTTCAGAGCTATTGGAAAAGGATATTTAAAGATTACATTATAAAAGGATTACTGTGCATATCCGGTAAAACATTGAGGAGATGTTTTGTTAATTTTAACTTCCTTTCTTGAATTACTGAAAAACAGCACTAATTGTGGAAGAGCAGAGTTTTCTTACCTATCTCTAATGTCTGAAACAATGTCTGGAATATGCTTGGTGCTCAAGCAATATTTGTTTATTTTGTATGTGCAGGCACTGTTTTAAGGAGAGGTTCTTATAATAAACCCTATGCAGATGGTTCAATTATCCTGATTTTAAAGATGAGAAAATAGGCCAAGAAATCCTAATATTCAAATTGAAATCCTTTTGACTACAGGGCACATTATTTTAATTGTTCTGTTATACTGTGTTTGTGGGACCTGTGGATTATCCAAGTGATAATATCCTGCAGATAATTAAAAATAAGTGGCTGAAGGGATGCATGGGTGGTTCAATCAGTTAAGCATCTGCCTTCATCTCAGGTCATGATCCCAGGGTCCTGGGATGAAGCCCACATCAGGCTCCCTGCTCAGTGGGGAGTCTGCTTCTCCCTCTCCCTCTGCCCCTCCTACCTGCTTGTGATTTTTTTTTCTCTCTCTCAAATAAATAAAATGGTGTGTTTTTTTGTTTTGTTTTGTTTTTTAAGATTTTATTTATTTATTTGAGGGAGAGAGGGAGAGGAGAGGAGTAGAAGCAGAGGTTAAGGGAGAAGCAGACTCCCTGCCAAGCAGGGAGCCTGATGTAGGGCTCAATCCCTGGACCCTGAGATCATGACCTGAGCTGAAGGCAGACGCTTAACCGACTGAGCCACCCAGGTGCCCCTCAAATAAATAAAATCTTAAAATAAAACAAGTGGCAAAAGTTCAATAGAAAAATTTAGTATAGGGATGCATATTTCACAATCATTTTAGCCCTTAGGTTGTAATAGAAGGTAAAGGAATGGAATAATATCACCTGGGCAGTGACCTTCAAACCTTTTGACTACAGTCAAAGAAAAATTTAATAGTGACCCACCATACACACACACACACACACACACACACACACATATACACACAGATGCATATGTATGTGTGTCTCCTATAATAATACCCATCTTTATTAAATGTGATATATTTTATCATTTTTACTTGTTTTCTTCTATGCAAATTCTATTTCATTTAAAAATGCCACTTGTGATCCATGGCTTGATTACATGATCTGGTAATGGCTTGTGCCCTGCAGTTTGAAAACACCGCCTTTAGTAATCTGTGGTGAAGAAGCCGCCAACTGGTGACCCACTGACTGTATCTGGCATGGAGATGTGTTCTCTTTGGCCAGCATACTCGTTTCTGACATACAGATATGTTATGCTTGAGGAAAATTTTAAATATTGGAGATTTCATATAAAAGTTTATATAGAGAAATGGAAAATCTTGTCTAGTTGTCGTATTACCTATCTCCAGGTACTGACCGTAGCTGAGAACAGCTGTCCCCTCCCACTCCCCAGACTCAAGCCTCCTACACGGTGTCTCCCTGACCCTAAGTATCAGCTGCCATTTAAGGTCGTGCCTGTGTTCTTTCTGTTGTTATTTCCTTATAAGAGAAAAGGCAGTTCATTACTGTATTGAAGAGTAAGAGAACCACATATTTTTGTCACGAACAGCCTGCTTCATTTATTTATGCTACCTTCAGATCCCTTTGAGCACTTTGGTTTGTGATTCATAGTATAGCGTGCTAACAGCGGAGTCAAGGATGGAAGACTGGCCAATACCCACAATAAGGGGAAGAGGAAAGGGAGCCCAGAGAGATACTAAAAAAGAATAACCAGAGGGTTAAGAGCAAACCCATAAGAATAGGATGTTAAGGACAGGAGAGATCAGGAACATCCAATTCAGGCTGTATGGTCGCTCTTTTTTTTTTTTTTTTTTAAAGATTTTATTTATTTGATAGAGATCACAAGTAGACAGAGAGGCAGGCAGAGAGAGAGGAGGAAGCAGGCTCCCTGCTGAGCACAGAGCCCAATGCAGGGCTCGATCCCAGGACCCTGGGATCATGACCAGATCCAAAGCAGAGAGGCTTTAACCCACTGAGCCACCCAGGTGCCCTGTATGGTCACTCTTAAGTCAAAGGCATTTGTGCATTTAATTGGCAGAACTTCCAGAGAAGATCCTGCTCTCTTTAGATGACTCATTTCCATGTCTGATTCCCACTGTCAGGAAGAAACATAAATAAAGGATTTCACAGAGGGGGACCTGTCTTAACATGCCAGGATTTAGAGGATGAGGATACTAAATGCGGTAGCCAGATATTATTTTGGTGGTGGTGTCTTTTGGATTGAACAAGAATGTGGCTCCCACACATGCCCTACTATTTAGAGTAAGGTTCAGGAGAGAGAAGTGGGCAGGGAAGCTCCTGTCTCATTGTGGATTGGGATTGACTTCAGCATAGCTTTAGCCATCCATTGGTGTGTCTCAAATTACCTGCCGCGGGTGGGTCCAAGTGCCTGGCACGATAACTGAGCTCAGAACTGTGGCATGATAATATTCTCGTTAAGCTTTGAGTCTGTCCTAGTGGCAGTTCATTCTCATGGTACATCACTGGGGTGGACATGTAAGATGAGCTGAAGTCCTAGGAATAAGGCTTTGACAGGTTTTAGGTCCCATAAGGAAGTCATTTGCACATCAGCATTAACTGAAGGTACTCAATTAATAATATAGACACCTCAGGAAATTGGAGGTTTTCAATACTGAGTGCATCACAAGAGAATCAAACTCTGCTTAGGAATTAACAATTGAAATGTTCAAAGGTGGGGGACAAAATAAGCTCTGCTCTAATTTTCCAAAAAATGCTAAACTCTGACCCCAAAACAGAAATAATTTTTAAAAGGATTTCTGCTTTTTCACTAATCTTTTTGTTTGTCTGTTTGTTTAATAATAAGGGAGAGGAAGAAACAAAAAGAAAAGACAGACTATTCTTGCCTGTCATTCTTGGAAACAGGGGAGTGTTTGCTTTTCTTTTGTTCTTTCAAATCCCAGGGGAGCTATGCAGGCTGGAGTTTCTCTTTGCCTTTTCATCTGCGGTTGGGGGGCGGGCGGGGTGGGGGGGCGGCGTAGGGGAGAGGGGGGAGAGTAGCACAAAAAGGCAAGGTTTCCCTGAGCAGGGCAGAGATTTTTGTTTTTTTTTTTTTTTTCCCCGGGGGGGTGAGCCTTAAAAAAAAAAAAAAAAAAAAAAAAAAAAAAATCTGCCCACTGTGCTTCTCTTGTGTTGTAAGCACCATGACTTATGTTTTCATTTGCTGTATATCACATTTCCCATGTTTTACGTGTTAGCAAGTTAAAATTAATGCACAGTTTATTCACAAGGGGAAAGTCTTTATTCCTTTGATTATGAATAAAGGTAGAGCTGCTAAAATATTTTCAGAGTAAATTTGTCTAGAATTAATATACATAAAATATTCTATATATAACCTATCCAATCATAGCATAAACAAATCAAATCTCTAAGATCTAAGATTTTACAATAAATAAAATCATGCATATAGATAATAAACATTATAATGAGAATTTTATTTCATGCAAAGATATTGTCAAGTATAGGACAAAATGGTCAACATGATATATAGGGCAAAAATGACTTATTAGTACTTAACAGTCTTAAAGAGGATCACTTTCTTACCCCCAAATTCATTAATCAAATCCCTTCCTAGGGAGGGAGACCAAAAGTATGTCTAGTTTAGCTAAAATCTCCCCATAGGAAGCATGAGGCTAAGAAGGAAGGAGGGGGTCCTTGAGAGGATCTAGTAGATCTGGTACAGACCTGAGAAAGATACTTGTTCTCAGGCAGATTGGGAGAGGAAGATAGATTGAGAAAATGAAGGGCCATGCATGTTTGAAATACCTAGCAAAGGATAAATAAATGATAGTTCTTGATATGGCTCCCAATTGCAATAGATCTTGTTATTTTTTAATACTGATATTTTACATGTATTTTGCCTATCTTTTATTCTTTGAAATATACTTGTATATTGTCCTATATGATCCTCAGAAAAACTTGATGAGGCAGTAATAGAAGGCTATAATTTTATTAATATTCTCACTTTACAGGTAAAGAAACAAGGCTTAGAGACCTGCCCAAAATCATTCAGTAAGGGTGTACAACTTATGGATCTAGAGTCCAAATCTTCTGTGTCTGCTCTGATGAGTTTTTACAAAGGGAAATCACATGATTATGAACCCTTGGCCTTGCAGTGGAGGCGTGTTCTTTCACCAGTGTTTTAAACCTGCCTATAGATACCTGAGATTATTAGGCTTTTGCCTGGCTCTTTATATTTTATGGGGTTATTTATAACCAGTCTTGAGTTTGTCATCACTTTTCCCTAACCACTCAATAACCATTTATCAAAAGAGAAAATAGAAGACATTCAATATGTGATTATTGAATCAATTGAAAGACCTGCTAAGGGCATAGCAAGGTCTGTGAATTTCTGAGTCATGGCTAATCATAAGATACAAAAAGCAATGATTTGCCTCTCACATTTTTTTTTTTAAATTTTACGGTGATAAGACCCATCTTCCTCTATCAAAGTCCCAAAGGCTTGAAACCATTTTTTTCATAATTTACCTTCAAATGTGTTTGTAGACAGGTGGCTGAGATTGTTACTGCAAGGAAATCAAGCATGAAAAAGAAGTAAAGAAGCACAGGCAGAGGATTCTGTCAGAGGGTTAGAGAGGCAGCAACCAGCATCCAATAGCAGTGATGGTGAGGACAATCGTAATAGAATGTCTGTTGCCTGTGACTAGCAGGGCCAAAGGTGGCATTGTTCTGGTCAGTTTCTGGTGTCATTTTCACTGTGATTCCGGCCCTCCGGCTGTGTGCTTCCTTCCTATCTTCTAAGCCTATTTCTCCAGCTATCCTGGCTCTTCTGAGAGCCATGTGATAGCCTTCCAGTAAGTGCCTTTCTGCCTAAATTGGCTGCAGTTAGCTTCTGTTGCTTGCAGATAAAAAAAAATCCCAGCTGATGCGTTGCATAACTGATTTATTTGTTCAGGTCACTAGTATCTATGGCCTGAGTAAAATGTACTCATCACTACCCTAGATATTAAGGATACAGCAGTGAATATGATCCACAATATAGTTGCCTTTTTGAAGATGAAATTTTAGTTAGGAGTAGAAAGACCATAAATAAGAAAATAAATAAATGAATAAAATAATGTCAGCTAGTGACGGGTGTTATGGAGAAAAAAACCATAGGCTCAGGGGACAGTAACTAGGCAGAAAGGCTCTTCCACTTTGAATTAGGAAGTTTTAGAACATCTCTCTGAGGAACATCTCTCTGAGGAGCTGGTATATGACAAAACAGTTATAGGCAAGTCTCAGGGCAAGACATTCTGGGTGAAGGGAACAGCAGGAGCAAATGTCCTGAGGTGAGAATGAATTTGATGTGTTTTAGCAATAGTAAAAAGGAAAGTATGGGTAGATCCTAGTGTAGAAGTGGGCAAGATTATAAAATGAAGTCAGAGGACAGAGCTTGTAGGGCCTTGTAGGCTGTAGTTAGGGGTTCTGATTTTATTCTAAGCACAACAGGCAGCCATTTGAAGATTTTAGGTAAGGAAGTGAAAGAAATTGATCCATATTCTAAAAAGATGGTTGGATCATGAAAAGACAAGGGTGGAAACCACAAGACCTGTTGGGTGCAAAAATCCAGACCAGATGGAGTTTAGCAGGGACAAAGTGAAGAAAATGTATGCTTCCAGCTGCTTTTCTTACACCTCCGGAGAATAGTTTATGTTAATCAAGGGCACAGTGGGCCAAGGCCACCATGTAAATGCTTGAATAAACAATTCCACTTCCAAGCAATTGAGAATGTCAGGGCAGTTTCTTTGTTTAATTTTTGTGTAATTTTCCATTCCATTCAGCTGAAAAGAACAGTCAGGCAAACATCACTTCTGAGTTCTTCAGCTTTGTGATAGAAACAGAACATTATGCCCCCAAAACCAAAAATCACTTTCTGTACACTGAGATGTTTTCTTGGTTAATTCAAGGCTTCACGACAAAGCATGTTTGCTTAAAATTGTAGAAATAGAGGCCAGTCAAAGTCATTATACAAAAAGTGTCTTAATCTAAAATATTTGTGTATAAATGTATAATACGGTTTTGTGTATATTTAAACAAGCCAGATATTTTAGAAACATGGTGCCTGGTGTCCCCTCAGGTTCTTTATAATTAACTCCGTAAAACCAATACAAAAAATTATCAACAGCAAATACTGATTACTTATCACTATTTATTGATTCTATTAATACTTCTGTGAAACTCTACCTAATCTTAAATAAAATAAGAACATGTGAGAACAGTTTATGAAATAATTTAACAAAAAATGTTCTTATTTTGCCTTTCACAACAATATGGCATTTTTTGCTGCTTTTAAAAATTACTGATGGACAACAAGATGGATAATTAGGATATTATCTAATTAATAAATTGACTCACTTTGTGTCCATGTATAACTGGTTTGACTTTGAAATGATTAGAAAGATCAGTCAAATGATTGTTAACTTAGGTAATACATTTTTTAGTCCTCTTTGGATGAATTATTTCCTCTCAAATAATTATGCCTGAAGGGAGATGTAATTTTGTATTTAGATGTGCCAAATGTCATTTTAAATTTACCTTACAAGGATAGGGCCTTATGGAACTAGGTTTTAATTGGTCATAGTGGAAATACTCGTAACATCAATTCGATCTTAGGCAAAAAGATCAACACTAACAGATCAAAAGATAATATTCAGGTAGTAGTAAGAGTTCAGGATCTAAGTTTTATGGCAAACATGTACTATATTAGAATTGTGCTAGGCATACTAAATATATAAGGTCATTTATTTAAGACAAGAGCCCTCAAAAGAAGACTTTTTAGCCTATAGGTAAGGCAGCTGCAAAGGAAGACATAATATAATGAGTGGCTGAACCAAGATTAAAATCTATGTCTATCTATCCACAAATATTTTGTGCTTTCTACAGATTCTCATTAATTCTCCTGCAGCATTTCATCAATGGTTAAGCCCAACTTTTTCCATTATTCCTGCCCCATCCCTACTCTAATTAGAACCTTTCACACCTGACACCTAAGTGCCCCTGACACCTTAAAAAATATTTGCCTTTCTTCTGATTGTGAAACTGATATATATATATGATATCATATATATATATCAGAAAAATTTTAAAAAGTAAATATCATATGTTCTTGGAACATAAAAATAACCTCCATAAAAGTTTTGATGTCATTAATGTCTTTCTCTTCAGTATTTTTCATATAAAGTGGGGATTGCATTTCAGCCCTAATTTTGTGTTCTGCTGTGTTTATCTGTTATTGTATCATTATCTTTTTTTCTAGTTCACCAGATATCCTTTGAAAATGTAATATTTAGGGATGCCTGGGTGGCTCAGTTGGTTGAGAGTCTGCCTTCTCTTTGAGTAATGATCCCAGGCTCCTTGCTCAGCAGGGAGCCTACTTCTGCCCCTACCTGACACTCCCCCTACTTCTGCATGCTCTCTCCCTCTCTCTGAAAAAATAAAAAAAATTTAAAAAAAGAAAAAAGAAAATGTAATATTTATATGGTGCAAACCACTCTTTTGAATGTATGTAATGGGATATATTTAATCATTCTCTCATATAGGAATATTAAAATCTTAATCAATTTTTCCTCTTATTTAATCATATTATAATAAGCATACCCATTTGTCCACTTTTCTGATTTGCTGAAAATACATTTCTATAAGTAGAAAATCACTGTATTTAAAAACATATTTTTATAAACGCTTTTAATACATTTTGCCAAATTTCTCTGGTTGTTCTCCATAAAAGTTGTAACAGTTTGTTCTCTTACCAATCCTCAACATGCTACACCCACAAAATAACTACAAATTTGAGAAGCGAAAATGGCATCTAATTATGGTTTTAATTTGAATTTTAGCTTACTAGTGCATTTGGATCTTTTAAAATATGTTTATTTGTTCTTTGCATTTCTTCTGTAAGTTGGCCTCATGTTTTTTGGCTTTTTCCTACTAATTTCAGTTGGAAAATGTTTGCTTCCTCTTTTTAAATTTTCTTGAAGCGTTTTTATATGAATAGAATGATCCGGTTTTAGAATGTTTGCTAGGAATTCACCTGTAAATCCATCTCCCCTGATTTATTCTTTGTAGATAGATTTTGCAATGTTGATGCAATTTGTCCAATGATTATAATATAGAGAAGATATATATATGTATATAGTTTGTTTTGGTAAGTTCTGTTTTTCTAGGAACATATCAATTTTATCTAAGGTTTATGTTTTACTCACATAAAGTTGATTTTTAAGATTTCTATGGAGATTAAATAATTTTCGTGTTTTATTTGGCTTTTAGCTTTGCTTAGAATTTTCTTACAATAAATATTAGTTTTTTGGTGGCTCTTTTGTTTTAGGTAGTTAAGCTTATCAATCTTGTTCCCCTCTTCCACTCTGGTCTACCTAAAAATAAAAAAGTTCAAATCAAGTTACTCTTGGGGTACCTGGGTGGCTCAGTCGGTTGGGCATCTGCCTTCAGTTTGGGTCATGATCCCAGAGTCCTGGGATCAAGCCCCTCATTGGGCTTGTTGCTCAGTGGGGAGTCTGCTTTTCCCTTTGCCTTTTCGCCCTTTCCTTTCCCTTCCCTTTTCGCCCCTTCCCCAGGCTTATGCTCTCTCTCTTCCTCTCAAATAAATAAATAAAATCTTTAAAACAAACGAAAAAAAATCAAGTTACTCTTAAGTTTTTCTTTTGCCTATTCTTTTATATATATATATATAATATTCTAAAGCACAGAGGCAACATGATGGGCACTGAGTAATGTATAGAATTGTTGAATCATTATATTGTACACCTGAAGCTAATATAACATTGTATGTTAATTATATTGGAATTAAAATAAAAAAAAAAAAAGAACACTGAGGTGAGTGTAGCTCCAGCTCTACCTCAGTTTACAAGGACTGCCATAACAAAATACCACCGACTGAGTGGCTTAACCAACAGAAACATTTATCCCAGTTCTGAATGCTGGAAGTCAAAATCAAAATTTCAGTAGCTTCAGTCTCTCTCTCTCTCTCTTTTTTTTTTTTAATATTTTATTTATTTGCTTCAGTCTCTTCTGAGGAGTCTCTCCTTGACCTCTTCACGTGCTCATCCATCTGTGTGCGTGCTCCGTGTCCCTTTGTGTCCCACTTTCTTCTTATTATTAGGATACCAGTGAAATTGCATTAGGGGCCACCCTAATAGCCTTGTTTTAATTTAATTACCTCTTTAAAAGGCTCTACCTTTGAATACAGTCACTTCTGAGGTACCAGGGTTAGTTTTTCAACATACGAATTTGGGGGTAGGGGTACAATTCAGCCCATAGTGCCATGTTCCTGAGAATTTATGGTCATTATTTTGGAGCTCACTCAAAAAAAGCTCCAGGAGAGGTTAGAACTTGGGCCTTAAACAAAAATGCAGAGGAAAAAAGAACATATGTTCAGTATTATTACTTAGATTATTCAAAACTTCTATTATATGTTTTTACTACTCCATCTAAAATGGACTGACCATGGGATGAAGTTTCTCATTATATTATTTGTTTCTGTGTGAATTTCTAATGTCTCTATTTCTAATAGTACGGTGCTGTATTAATATGCACTTAAAAGTATGTGATGAACTAATTTCAGTTTAGAGCTTAAGAGATTATGTTGTGAAGTTCAAGAATTTACCTTTCAATTCAACAATGATACAATTAAAAGAAATTCCTTCTGACCTTTAATTAATAATCTTATCTTTACTTTTACTCCTCTAGCTAGCTTTTAAACTTTCATTGCATTTTTTATAAGAATTTTAGTGGGTAGCTTGTAGTCATAATCAAGTATGTTTAGCCATAAATCCCTTTTATCTGATACCTGCTCAAGCAATCAATACCATCTGGATATACACTGACTACTTTTTCTATCTTGCTACCTATCACTGTTATCATTCCCCCAAAACTTTTAGTTTTTAATGGAGGTAAAATTGACATATAACTTTATTTTAGTTTCATGTGTACAGCATAATGATTGATATTTGTTTATATTGCAAAATGATCACCACAATAAGTCTAGTTAACACCTGTTACCACAAAGCTACAAAATTTCTTTTTTCTTATGATGAGTAAGATTTATTCTCTTAGCAACTTCCAATTATGCAATACAGTATTGTGAACTATAGTCTCCATACTGAACATTACATCCCCAGGACTTATTTATTTTATAATTAGAAGTCTTGTACCTTTTGACTTTCTTTACTCATTTCACCCACTTCACCCCACATCTGGCAATAACTACTAATCTGTTCTCTGTATCAATGAGTTCAGGGTTTTTTTGTTTTGCTTTTTGGTTCCACATAAAAGTAAGAGCATATAGAATTTGTCTTTCTGTCTCTGACTTATTTCACTTAGCATAAGTCTGTTCATGTTGTTGCAAATGGCAAGATTTCCTTCTTTTTAATGGTTAAATAATATTCCATCACACACACACACACACACACACACACACACACACACACACCATATTTTCTTTATCTATTCATTGATGGACACAAGTTGTTTCCATCTCTTGGCTGTGGTATATAGTACTGCAATGAACATAGGGGTGCATGTATCTTTTTGAGTTAGTGTCTGCATTGTCTACGGATAAATTCACAGAGGTGGAATTGCTGGATCATGTGGTATTCTAGTTTTAATTTTTTGAGGAACCTCCATATTTCTTATGATAACTATACCAGTTTACATTCCTACCAACAGTGAACAAAGGTTCCTTTTCTTCACATCCTTGCCAGCACTTACTATTTCCTGTCTTTCTGAGAACAACCATTCTAACAGATACAAGGTGCTATGTCATAGTGTTTTGATTTGTATTTCCCTGATGATTAGTGATATTGAGTACTTCTTCATGTATCTGTTGCCCCCCCCCCACCCTAGCAAGTTTTTATTGTAACTATTTTCTCCTTTTTTTCCCTGCCTCAGTGGATAACTAAGGCTAATGCCTCTACTTACATTTCTTTTGCTATTCCCTCCTACCTCCTAGGGCACTGGTTTCTACTGCACGGTTTAGGCTTTCTAGGAGGTGCCAATGGACATTCTATTGGGGAGCATGGAAAATGCTAGAACTATTAATTATATTTATTTTTCTCCTCTTCAATTATTTTTGTTTATGTTTTATAATTATACTCTATAACATATAATGTATAGTTGCATAGTACACACATAATTTACCAATAAACACATGTGTAAATGGTTTATTAAATGAACAGAACTCATCAGGGTGTGCCAGAGATTTGGTGATTTGTTTATTGGGAAATGCTCTCAGGGTCAACATTCATGGAGGTTGAAGGATACAGGATTGCACCATGGGTCTCATCTAGGGAAGATTTTGTACCCCAGGATATATTTAGCAACATGTGGAAATATACTGGCATCTAGTGGGTAGAAGCCAAGGATAGTGTTAAATGTCCTATAATTCATAGGATAGCCTCTCTAACAAAGAATTAGCAAGCCCAAAAAGTCAATAATTCTGAGTTTGAAAAACTCAGGGGTAGAAGAAGTTGGGTGACAATCACAGCCAAAGCCTCAGTTCATTCAATGGTCCTTTGGCATCCAGCATGGCCCAGTGATTGGATACAGGCTGCCTCCAGGAAGGGAGCAGACCTCAGGAATTGTTGGTTTTTGAGAGCTATATAAATGCCTACAGTATGCAATTTTTTTGTATACAACTTCCTTTGCTCAACATTATATTTATGACATTCATGTTATTGTTGCGTACAGCTGTAGTTACTTCCTTTATATTGCTATAGATTACTTCACTACATGAATATATCACATATTCTACTATTCTACCATAGGTGAACCTTTGAGATGTTTCTAATTTTCTCCTATTACAAATAATGTGAATACATTCATGCTATACATCTCTAGCTACAAATATTCATGTATTTATATGGGTATGTACCTAAAAGTGGAAGTGCCACATCATTGGTTTTTACATATTTTCAACTTTAATGGATAATGGCAAATAGTCTTCCAAAGTTGGTTATATATCAATTTACACTCACCAGCAGTGTGTAAGTGTTCCATGTCCTCATGAACACAAGGTATTATCAATCTTTTTCATGTTAGCATTTTGATAGGTTTGTACAGGGTCCACAATATGATATAATTGCATTTTCCCAATGCCTGATGAGGTCATCATGTGTTTATGGTCATTTGAATATCTTATTTAGTGAAAACCTATTTAAGTCTATTGCTTATTTTTCTATATTTTTGCCTATTTTCTTATTGCTTTATAGAGTCCATCATAATCTGGATACAATCCCTTTATTACTTATTATGTCTTGCAAATATCTTCTCCTATTTTCATGTTCTGGAAGTCTTTTGATGAAAGGAGGTTAGTAATTTTAATCTAAATTTTTCATTTCTTCCTGCACAGTGTTTTTTATTTCCCACTTCATAGCCTAGATCATGAGCCTATTCTTGTTCAGAAACTTTGTTGTATTGTCTGTCACATTTACATCAACCATCTATTTGGAACTGATTTTTATGTATGTGGGAGGCAGGATTAAAATTCTGTTTTGTTTCCAAGTGGTTTTCTAATTTGCCCAGAATCATTTGTTCAGAACATTTAACTTTCTCTACTTAATGCTACTTAATGTTCTTAATGCTTACATTGTTGAATATCAAGTCCATGAGTGCAAGGGTCTTTTTTCTTTTCTGTTTTGTTGGTATATTTGTCCATTTTTCCCCTTAGTTAGTGGAGCTTTATAATAAATCTTGATATCCAGTAGAGCAAATCATCCAATCTTATTTTTCTTTTTGTATTAAGTTTTTAATTTTAATTTCACTGGAGTTAACATACAGCATGATATTATTTTCAGGTGTACAATATAGAGATTCACCAGTTCTGTACACTACTCAGTGCTCATAAGTGTACTCTTTTAACATTTACATTTACATTCCCACCAGTGTGGGAAGGTTCTGGCTGTTCCACATCCTCCTCATCATTTGGTGTTGTCAGTTTTTTTAAATTTTTGCCATTCTGGTGGCCATAGGATGAAATTTCACTGTGGCTTTAATTTGCATTTATCTGATGAATAATGATGTGGGGAGCATTTTCATGTGTTTATTGACCATTTGTATATCTTGTTTTATGAACTGTCTATCCAAATCTTTCGTCTATTTTTTAAATTGGTGTGTATGTCTTCTTATTCCTAAGGCAATCTTTTTATATATCCTAGATGCCAGTTTTGCAGATATTTTCTTTTAGTATGTAGGTTGCCTATTCATTTCTTAATAGTATCTTTTAATAAGCAGTCTTGATGTAGTATAACAAGAATTTTATTTAATTGATAGTGCATTCTATGGCCCATCTGTATTCTCCTATCTTTTCTTCTAAAATCTTTATGAAGTTAGGTTTTACATTTAGGTTTATGAGGTGCCTCAAATTTAATATTTGTGTATGGCATGAAATAGGGAATGAAGTTTGGTATGTTCTTTTTTTTTTTTTTTATATTTTATTTATTTATTTGACAGAGATCACAAGTAGGCAGAGAGACAGGCAGAGAGAGAGGAGGAAGCAGGCTCCCCGCTGAGCAGAGAGCCCGATGAGGGGCTCGATGCGGGGCTCGATCCCAGGACCCTGAGATCATGACCTGAGCCGAAGGTAGAGGCTTAACCCACTGAGCCACCCAGGCGCCCCAGAAGTTTGGAATGTTCTATATGCATATCCAATTGTTCTAGTGCCACTTAGCAAAAAAACTTTTCATTACTCAATGGGATCCTTTAACATTTAATGTAGATAACTGACACAGTTGGATTGGGTCTGCCATTTTATTTTTGGCTATCTGTAGGTCCTTCTGTTTTCCTTTAGCTTATTTGAATAATTTTTAGAATCCCATTTGAATATACCTATTCACTTTTCAGCTCTACCTCTTTGCATTATTTTTTTTTGGTTGCTGTAGGAATTAAAATAGATACCCTTAACCTCTCACAGCTTAATTAAAATATTGTACTGTTTCACATTATGTAGCAATTTTATAATTTATTCTACTCAACCCTTTACTCTAGAGTTTCCATACATACTTCATATTTTTTCCTAAATCCCATAAGACAAGGTTTTAATATTTGGTTAAATAGTCATGAGTATTTTTAAAAATGAAAAGAATTTTATATTTCCCTACATATTTACCTTCATAACCAATCAGCTACTAAGTTCTTTCAATTCTTTCTTTCTAAATATATTTTATAACATCACTTTTCTCTTTATTCTATTATCTTATTTGTCTCCATAGTACCTCATGACTAGACAATGCCTCCTATCTAATCACCTTTCCTGCAGACTCCTTGTTTTCAGATCTTCTCTCCCAAACATTGTAATAGGAATGCAGTAGCAATGAGGAGTCCCTCTGCAATTTGAGAAGAAAGTTAACATGTATAACCTAACTCAGTGAATTGCCTGAAAGTCGAGCCTATTTTCAACATTTTATATTCTATGCATTGCCTTGTACTGGGCTTTGCACAAAGAAGGCACTTAATGAATATTTATTAGATTGTTGGATGAACAAAGAAACTGTTTTTTCTTACCCACAATGAAGGAGAACCTGTGTTGCTAAAACAAAGTTATTACTCTGAAAACTGATAATGGCAACCAACAAGAGATGCATTATATGTTATTGCTTCTCAGTAAAAATAAACAATCAACAAACAAATCTGTTTCACTTTGTGCATAAAATAAAGGATACTTATAACCAGTCAAGAGAATCCCGTGGGAAAAGGGATGAAAAACTATGAATCTTCCAGAAACTCATCTATCATATATGTCATAGCATATCAATCAATCACAGGCTGTTTAATTTCAGAACAAAGAGAACTAAAAGTTGATCTGTACTCAGGATATTAAATTCATCATCTAGTATTATTGCCACAAACATGGTATCAGCTTATGAATGTCTCCAAATGCCTGTTTTATTTTCTAAAAGATGCAAAGTGAAATGCTAAATGGCATTTTTTTCCTTCTCCTTCTTCTTTTTTACTTTTTGTGGAAGCAGGTACATTTTATGCTCATTCAGCTAAATAAACTGTTGAAGTTATAAGCCAAGAAGAGACTCATCAAAATGACAGATAGGAGGGGTCTCATATTAGCTCAACAGCTAGATTTCTAGACCAACTAAGACCTGCTAAGAAAAATGAACTATGGAGAGCTAAAGAGAAAAGGAGGACAGTTTAATTAAAACTGGCTCAGGATAGAAACCTTAATGAATTGCAGTCCCAGAGCAGAGCAGATCATGAGACCCCAGAGTCCTAAGGGAACTGTCAATAATAAAGATGCAATTATATGAACTGATTGCTCACAAGACTTGACTTGTTTTCAATAGTGCCACGTGTTGTTTCTCAGGGCATAATGATTTGGCAGAGAAATAACCTGGCAGAGTGTGCTGAAAATAGCTGCTTTATAATTACGTTGCTACTTTCTGTAAATCTGATAATGAGGTAATATTTGGTATGCACAAATTAATCATGCATTCAGAGAGCTCTATATTAAATGTCACATGAGTGAAATTTCCACTCAGTAGATACAACCTAGTCACAAAAACCTCTAGGAAGCGGAGTTCAAAAGCCAATTATGGATATAAAGAAGCCAGATTTGCCTCCAGGTCTATAATGTCAATTTTATTAGATCAGAGAGGAAAATTTCAATCTAGTGAAAGGACACAGCCTCATGCTGTCCCTGAAGTGTCCTGAAATGGATCTGCTGGGTGACAGGAGGCTGAGTGAATCTTTGGGAACTCTAGCAGGTGTCCATTGTGTTTATACTGCCATTAATTAAAGCCCCCGTGTTAGTTTGCTACCGCTTCCGTAACAAATTGCCACCAATGAAGTAGAATAATGATGAAAGTTTATTATTTTACAATTCTAAAGGTAAGAAATCTAAAATGTGTCTGTAGGGCTGCATCACTTCTGAAGGTTGTAGGGAAGAATCTATTTTCTTGCCTTTTTCAGTCTTTAGAAGTTGTCCACATTTCTTGACCGATGGTCCCTCCCCCCATCTTTAAAGTCAACAGTGTCATACCTTCTTCTCTGACCCCTGCTTTGATATGGACATTTCTCTGACTGTGATCCCCATCTCAAGATCCTTAACTTAATCACACCAGGTTAGATACCATATTTACAGGTTCTGGGGATAGGATGTGGACATCTTTGAGGGGCCATTATTCAGCCTTCTATACCTCCCAAAAGGAGAAAAAGACTTATAGTAGAAATTAGCAACCTTCAGGTACCAAGGCACAGACTTACAGTATTTTATACTTTCTTAATGTTGTGATAGCTGCATCCATTGGTTATGTCAGCTGGGAATGCCAGAAGAATACCACAGGGTAGCTTAAATTAGGTCAGGAGATTACCTGTCATACAATGGGAAGTCCAGACAAAGGCAGTTCAATGTTTCTCTTTTCCTGCTTTGCTGTCTGTAGAGGTGACTGATAGGTGTCCTGCCAGGTTTCCAGGCACAAAGAAGCAAAGCAGAAGAGGCAGTGCTAATAGACTCCCACTTACACCCTTCCCATCCTTCTCAATCAATGATTGGATAAGACTGGCTGTTCTGTGTTTTTTAAAAATGTGTCCCCCGGCTCACCCAGTTTTCCACAAGAGTCCCCCAGTAATAACTAAAATCAGCCACAGTGTATTTGCATGTGCCCCAAATAAAAACGTTCTAAAATAAAACTAATTGGACAGACCCAAATGATAGTTATGGTTGTAGTTTTCTTCTAATCAAATGAGATGACTTTTAAAAAATTTAAGTGACTGAATCAACAGGTTATCTCATCACTCTGTAAGTACAGCATCTTTTAGCCAACACCACTTTTCTAACTACTTCCCCTTCATGGTCATAATGGCTGTAGATTCAGGGCAGCCACTTTGTCCAATGTATCTATGACTCCTGTCCACAGTTGATAGGTTGTGTCAAAAATCCCAGTCTCCTCTTTGGACCCCACTTTTTGGCCACAGTTGATTCACCTAAGACTGAACAACAGCTGATTAAGAAAATAGCCAGTCTTTTGCCTCAGAATTCTAAAATTGGAACTGAGAGAGAGAAGACTACTCTCTCCCTAGATGCCTGAATTATAATACCTAAACCAGGGAGCTATTGCTTTCCATATTTTGTGTGTTGACTGGGGAGTAGAGTAAGTTAGTCCTCGGGGAATAACTGTGGAGTATCAGAGCAGAAAGGAGTACAGACAAAGCCCTGGTTCTAGATCATTCAGGGAACCCAGCCACATTCCTGTGCTGTGTTTGGTTGCTGACTTTAAGTCATGAGAAAGCTAGGGTTAGTTCAATGTAGTATTCTATCATTTACAACCAGATATAACTATGAAATGTAAGATTATTAGTGATCCATTTAAAAAATGTCTATAAAAGGAATACTGATGTCATAACAAAAGAAATCACTGATTAATTCAAAGGCAGAATTATAACTGCTGTACTATAATTAATCAAACTGTAGTCTTATTTTTCACAAATTTTCACCACATCATACAGTATAGTAAAATATGATAAGGCATTTGAAATAGCAGTAATAAAATTCAGGACATATACATTAAATCCAGAGGAGTGCCATACATCAAAAAGGAAATTTGAAATGATATAGAAATGATATACGTGTTTATTTCAGGCTTTATTTCAAACTTCTGGCATAGACTAGAGGGGACTTCAGTGTAGTCTAATAAGATTTATTATCATCAAAATGTTTAGTTTGGGATTTGCTAAGTTTAGAAATTAAAGTACCATATTTGTATTACTCATAGGAAACCATCTCTTAATATTTGCATAAAAATAATTTTATCAGTTCTACTTTTAGTAGCTTAATTAAAGATGCTGAAATCTGACAGCTCAGAAACCAATTATATTTCATTTAAAATATAGCTATATTAGAAAGCACCAAAACATGAATCTATAGTGGTGAGAGAGTGTACTACATTACATATTACACTGCTAATTCATAAAGTTTCTTCATAAAACTGCAAGCAAAGCCATCCCAAACATCTTGCTAATGAGCCTTACTCTACCTCCTCTGGGAATGCAGGCAGGGTTTTGCTTCCAGCCCTTCTAGAGGCAAATAAAGAAATGGGACTGACTGGGCTATAAATCCAGATGAAACCCTCATATGAAGAGATTCTCATTTGTGCCATCTGTTCAGGCTGAACTGGAGATGAAATATAAGGTGTCATTGGCACAATCCCTGGAGGATAGTCACCAAATGATCTTCCTCCAAATTTGCCTTCAACTAATCACAAGCTGCTTTAATTCCTTTCTACTGTGTTCATCATCCTGTCATCTGCCTTAGGTTTTCCCATCACTGACACAGCTGACCAGCCCTTTCCTTGAAATGTGATTCTCTGAGATGCAACTTTCTGGACATACTTTCAGAATTCTGTCTGTCTTCTCAAGATGCCTGTTTTCCCTCTCCTATGTGCTGAATGTGAGTATTTTGGAACCTCTTATCGTAAGCCACCTGTTCATTAGTCCCTATATTTTGTCCCTGGAGTTTCCACTGACATCTTTGTGCAAATTCCTGAATCTTCCCTTGAGTTTTATTTGTATTCCTTCATTAGCTAACTGGACACTTCCAACTACACTGGCCCTTCAAATTTAATAAATCAAAAACTTCTCACATCTTTGAGATCCCAAATGTTTATCCTCCTGACTTTCCTAGTGCTATTAATGCCATTGCTATATTCATAGTCTCCCAGGCTTAAAAAAGCAAAGCACTTTTGTTCTGTTTTGTGTTGTTTTTTGCCTTATCTTTCCCTTCCCTTAGAGGCCAGAGTCTACAGAAAAACAGGAGAGAAGACTTCTTGGTGTTGATGGTATTCTTCAAGGCAGAGGTTCTACCACCTTCTTGTAATTTGGCCATATCAGAAGACATGTTTTCCAACGTAGATGGGCACTCCTAAGGAAATTAAGATACCAATTACCTAATCACCTTCAGAGATATTTCATTTGTGTCCTTTTAGTCTGTTACTCTTAGCTTTCTTGTCTACCTATGTTTTCTACTAAAACCCATCAGAGAGCTTGTGTGGATGAATAATGGTGGTTTATAAGATGAACAGCCCAGAGTAAGGAAACGTGTGCACCTATTTCTGCCTCCCTGATTTGTACTGTCTGTGGAGTAAAAGCAAGTTGTCAGATGGTTCTGAACCTACTGAATAAAATAAGCACTGGCACATATTATGGATAGAAACAGTCAATTTGGGGACGTATTCTTGGGTTATCGGTGTGGCACACACCTTTCTGAAATCAGACACAATCCATCAATTTCTGGTATTTACTTTGTTTACAGACTTAGTCCTGTAGCTTTCTGTTTCTGTATCTTCTAGCTGATTCTTCAGTTTGTCTGGAAAAAGGAATTATTGAATTAGCTTATGCTTTTTTTAATTAGAAAAAAAGCACACTAAGAATATGTTGATTATTTATATATACTAATTTGTGTGATAGAAATAAAAGCTTCATTAACTCAGAAATTTTACTGTTTCTTTTATGCAAAAGTAAAATTTCTTGTTTTAAAAAAAATTCTGTAAGAGACACAATTCCCCTGTTCAGATGAAGCTGTCCAATCATTTTAATATTCTCAAAAAGTATACTGATTAGAAGTGTAAAACTTAGACTTAAAATCCTAATCATAAGAATTACTTTTTAAGGTAAAATACTTTTTATCACTCTTGATTACATATAAAATCTAGATGCATCTTATAATTAATATCAAATGAAATTGTTCAGCTACCAGGGAGAAAGCAAGTTGATAAGTAGTTGTCAGTGACTAGACACATGTATATGAGCTATTGATCAATCAATTGTCACCTCAATAAGTGCTTTGCATTGGTAACATCACAGTCTGGTGAATTTTAAAATAAACTCAAATCCCTGTCATATAAGATTTCTTTTAAAATTGGTATTATTATGCAGTCTTAAAATGAAAATTATTTTATATCCAGAAGATCATCTGCTTTGCCCCAGCTGATAAATTGAAAGGCAGTAGAAAATGCCAAAGTAGGGAGAATAGATAATTTTCTAAGATAGCAAAGATTGGTCTAGCTAGCCAATGCAAGCATCACAGAAGTCTAGCACCACAGCCTCAAACATTCATCTGTTGAAAAGTCCCAGTGGGCTTATAAAATAAGCTATTTAACTTCCAGTGGTACATAATTTAATTACTAGAAGCAAACTACAAATTTAGCTAAATAGAAAGTTCAGATGAATCCCTAGTACTATTTAGGGTGTCTCAAGATCATGATCAAGAGTATGAAAAGCAGTGTGTTGTTGGTATGGTAAACATGGATGGTCTACGCGGCTGCTGAGGGCAAGAGTGGTTTAGAAAAATCTTTATATTCTAAATGTGAAGAAGAATTAGACCAATCTTTCTAAATGTATGTTGATGGACTACTTGCTTCAGGATTCACTGAGATGCTTATCTAGAATTATCTGTATCCCTGGGCTCTACTGCTTATCCTCGAAGTTATAAAGACAGTGGCCAGGAATATACATTTTCATAATCTTCCACAATGATTCTGATGTATTTTCACATTTGAAAACTACTCTTGGGTTCATAGTTTCAGTGCAACCCTGAGAAATAAGGTGGAATGCAAATATATGTACTATTTATGGTTAATTAAGCTGAAAAGAAGATTATGAACATTTAATACAATGTTTTTCAAGCAAAAAGAGAGTTAAGGTGAGTCCTACAATCAATGGTATTTTACAATGAAAGAGCTATGATATTTTAATGATAGTGAGCTTACAAGTTGTATATGAAAAGGATACATTTGAGTTGCTATATGAAAGTTCTTAATAGAACTATATGGGCATTAAAAGAAAAAAAAAGAACTATGTGGGTATGATCCATATATACACTCTAAGCTAAGACACTCTTGCCACCAAAGCATGAGGTCTGAGATGTAGCCTATGGTTAGGTGTGGAAAAAGTTAGTTCATTTGTTCAAGGAAGTGATCCAAGTCACCGAAGTTGGAGCAAAGCATTTGAATGCTGTTTAGAAAAAAGCGTCATGGTGAACATACGTGTAGCATAGACATAAATCACTTAGTCAAGTCCCTGGCAGTTGGTCTCCACCAGGTTGATTTTAGCTCCCAAGAAACATTTTTGGTTGTGATACTGGGGTGGGGAAAAGGAGAGATGCCGGCAACCGGAAATGGTGCTAGATTCTTTCAATGCACAAGATCCCAAACAAAGAACTCCCCAGCCCACAATGTCAGTAGTGCTAATATTGAAAAACTCTGTTCTAGTGAATAGTCCTCTGCAACCCCTGGGTTTTTAAGCTGATTCTGGTCTTAGAAAAGAAAAACAAGAATAAAATAACTATTTGATTTCAATAACAAGACAAAGCCATAATTTTAAAATATGGCAGAGAAGAACCAAAGCCCTGACACTTCTGCCTGAAACATTCTTTTCCCTCATAATATCAAGGAAATTCTCAAATTGGCTAGTGATATTTATAAAATACCAATATGTAATTCTGAAAATTGTGATTTCCTACAGAAAATGAAACAGGAGAGGGCGCCTGGGTGGCTCAGTGGGTTAAGCCTCTGCCTTCGGCTCAGATCATGATCTCAGGGTCCTGGGATTGAGTCCCGCATGGAGCTCTCTGCCCAGCAGGGAGCCTGCTTCCTCCTCTCTCTCTGCCTGCCTCTCTGCCTACTTGAGATCTCTTTCTGTCAAATAAAGAAATAAAAATCTTAAAAAAAAAAAAGAAAAAGAAAATGAGACAAGAGACAGAACAGAAACTAAAGGAGGAAAAGAGTGATTAATTGGCAAGATGGGACAGGATGGAAGCCTGTGATGGAAACAGCAACAATTAGAATCAGTATAAAGTCACAAGTGGTGACTTTGGTTATCCCAAAGAACAAGTGTCCTGAGGGCTCAAATAGAAATGAAAACAACGCAAACAACAGCTATTGTGAGACTCTGTATTATCTAATTTAATCCTGGAAATAGCACTGTGAGATGGTTACCAGTGTACCCAATTTCAAGATGAGAAAACTGAGGTATTAGCATATGGAAGTAGACTTGACCAACTGGATTCCTTGGTCTTTCTTTCTTTCTCCCATTCTTTCTCTTTCTTTCTTTCTTTCATTCTTTCTTTCTCATATTATTGGTTTCAGACATAGAGGTCTGTGCTTCATCAGTCTTATATAATATCCAATGCTCATCACATCATGTGCCCTCCTTAATGTCCATCACCCAGTTACCTCATCCCTCCACCCTCTTCCCCACCAGCAACCCTCAGTTTGTTTCCTATGATTTAGAGTCTCATGGTTTGTCTCCCTCTCTTATTTTATACCATTTAAATTTTTCCTCTCTTTCCCCATGATCCTCTGTTTTGTTTCTTAAATTCCACATATCAGTGAGATCATATGATAATCGTCATTCTCTGATTGACTTATTTTGCTTAGTATAATACCCTCTAGTTCCATCCATGTTGCTGCAAATGGCAAAATTTTGGTTTTTTGATGGCTGAGTAGCATTCCATTGTATATGTACATGTTTGTGTGTGTGTGTGTGTGTGTGTGTGTGTGTGTGTGTGTGTGTATGCCACATCTTCTTTATCCATTGATCTGTTGATGGACATTTGGGCTCCTTCCATAGTTTGGCTATTGTGGACATTGCTGCTATAAAATTGGGGTGTAGCTGTCCCTTTGGATCACTGCATTTGTATCTTTGGGTTAAATACCCAGTAGTGCTATTGATTCCTTGGAATCTGGAGGGAGGGATGCAAAGACACAAGGACAATGAGAGATTATTCTTGGGAGCAGTGGTGGTGGAGTGAGTCAGGATCTAGAGTCTGGCAGGCAGCAGCCACTGACAGGAGTGACAGAAGTGGGGATCGTGGATAGCAGTGCCCAGCTCTGGGTCCTAAGCAAGTGCTCCTGTCAGGGATTTAGCTATGTGGGTCTGGCTGTGTCCCCTTGTTTCTTGTCAGTTTTTAAAGCTGACTCTTCAGCATTTTGATCAGATGAATGATATCCCTATTACCTTCTGGTAATCTATTTTCATCTTAAATTAGCCAGGGTTAGTTTCATGGGTTTATAAGCGAGAAACCTATCTGGCTCAGAGCTGGGAGAAGAACAAAGAGGAGCTCTTTGGAATTATTTAAATAGGAAGTGGGGAATGCAAGAAAAATAAAAACTTCTGTATCACCTCCCCTATTTCAAGGACTTGCTCCTCTAATTATGAGATGTTGATTCTGCGGGGAGGAAGGGACGGAGGCAGGGAAGGAGGATCTCTGCGGAAGCCTAGATGATACCTAATTACTGGTACTTCTTTTTCTTTTCGTTTAAAGATTTTATTTATTTATTTATTTCACAGAGAGAGATCACAAGTCGGCAGAGAGGCAGGCAGAGAGAGAGAGGGGGAAGCAGGCTCCCGCTGAGCAGAGAACCCAGCCCGATGCAGGGCTCTATCCCAGGGGTCCTGGGATCATGACCTGAGCCAAAGGCAGAGGCTTTAACTCACTGAGCCACCCAGGTGCCCCCTAATTACTGGTACTTCTTGAAGTGAAATGTCTGAACACTGTCTTTTAAAATTTTATATTACTGACCCCAGCACATTCTTCCCCAGTTCTTCATGTTCCCGATTCCTTTTTGGCATCTGTTTCTCCATCTAAATGTCCTATTCTCAGAGGTGCTTCTCAGACCACCTAAAGTTAAGTCATATCGTGTTCCTATCTCTTACCACAACTCCATTTTATTTTCTCAATAGTACTTACCCCGTCTCCAAATCTTTTGGATTATTTGTTTGTTTCCGTGTTTATCTCCCCTCCCCCACCCTTATAAGCATTTTTCTGTCCTGTTTCCAACTGTATCTCCAATGCCTGGAATGATTCTGGCATGAAGAGAATATTTTTTGAATGGATGGATTGGTGGATGATGCCCAAGTTCCTTGGCTTGTCATATCTTCACTATACATTAAAAACAAAACAAAACAAAACAAAAAAACAGAAACTTGTACATTTTTTTAATTCTTTCTATATTGGAGATTAGTGGCAGGGCAGGCTAGAAATGACTTATTTATTTAATTGGATATCAACCCCAAAGTTCTAAAAGCAGAGTTGAAAAACCTAAAGAGATATGTAATCTTACTATCTATGATTTCTCCTTTTTGAACATCAAGGCACTTTTGAAAGAAGCTATATTGTACAGGAAATCCTGATATATGTCTCAGGTGCCCCTTTCTCACAAAACATATTTTAATTGAATTTGATATAGCAAAATATCGACATAAGCACTGCAAAAGTGTTTACTGATCCTTTACTAGGTATCATGTACTGTGTTCATCCCTGGAGAATTCATTGTGAACAAGGTAAGTGCAGCCTTTCCCCTTAGGGGGGCTACAATTTTCAGGGGAGCCAAATAAAAGAACTCTTCAAAACATACATGATAAGTGTCATTGCAGATTTGCCCAGAGGTTGATAAGGACATTTCATTTGAAGTAATGCTCATCCCAGGCTGGGATGGAGATGGAGAGTAGGTGATGGGCGGTGAAGCTCAAGCTGACATCTACAGGTGAGTTAGCTGAGCAAATCGGGGTAGAGTTGGAGGGAGAATGAGGCAAAGGAAGAGGTAGGTATGTGAAGGAGTCCCACAAAGGGGTCAGGGCAGAGCGACATATGCTGACCATACTACACAGGACTGGGATCAATCAATGGACTTGGGCCACTGATGTCAGAAGCAGCCTGTTTCCTTTGGCTGAACGCCTCTCACCATCATTCCAGCATGTATGTAACTAAATCCTTTCCATCAACACACAACTTGAACAACACCTCTTCCAGGAAGCCTTTCCTGATCTTCCACATGAAAGAAACTTCTCTCTCCTTTATACTCCTATTGTCCATCCCTTTATTTACAGTCTGACTAGATGACCATGCAGGTTTTGCCTCACAACTTACCAAACCATATGTGGCGGTTCTGCCCATACAGATGCATTTATGAACATACCATGTATTTCCTGCTAGTCTTTAAGAAACTCGACACAGTTCTCATTGGCTTTGTCTGTGTATTTCCTTTCATGACAAAAACATTTCACTGGATTAATAATCCAGTTGTCCGTATCAGTTTGAATTTGGAATTTTAATGATCTATTAATTCAGTGAGAAACATGATGAAAGCCTATATATGTTTTAGAAAATGAGAGAAAACTTGTTTAAGTTGTGTTCATAGCAGTGTTCACGTGCGGCAGGAGTGAGCAGTTGATTGTACCAATTGCCATGAAGCTCCATTCTTTCAACTCATCTTCTTCTTAAAATTTGTAAAATTCATGGGTGCCTCAGTCAGTTAAGGGTCTGCCTCTTGATTTTGGCTCAGGTCATGGTCTCGAGGGCATGGGATGGAGCCCTGAGTCAGACTCTGTACCCAGCAGGGAGTCTGCTTGAGATTCTTTCCCTCTACCCCTTGCCCAGGACTCACACTCTCTTAAATAAATTAATTAATTAAAAAAAATTTTAATTCACTTTATGTTGCCTGCTATTTCATGACTTCAAAGGATTCATAAGACCCCCATCTGTTGAAATCACCTTTGAACTTATTTTTTCTGGTAATTTCTCAAGTATGTTGTGCCTTGTGATTATGAATTTGTTCTTGAAATGTGTATTTAAGACATTAAATTATCAGTACTATTTACATGGAGAGATTCTATATCACAGGAGGACCTCCATTGTTCTCTTCTCTTTCCCCTTTTCTTTTCCTTTTTAATAGCTTAACAGTCATTTGAATGGTGCATCTGTTAACCAGAAGGCCAGCCTGACTCTTAACTGCTTTCCTGATGGCTATATTGAAGAACTTCCTCATCTCACCACCATCTGGTGTCATTAACCTCTGCAATCTTTCTAGGTAACGTGTGTGTTGGTTGTGTGTATGTTAAAAAACATTTCCAAGGAATTTTTTTCTTGAAATTACTTTTAGTAACTCAAAAATTTAATTCACCTACCCCCATTTTCATTCTATTAAATTTCAGTTAGAATGTCAAGGTTGGAACTGTTTTGGAGCGTGTCTGTATTACATAAAATTCTACTTTACTCCCATGGCTTTTTTTTTTTTTTTTTTTTTTACACACTTATAGTTTATTTGTCCAAAAAACAAAGCCTCTTCTAGCTCCATTCATCAGTCTTGGTAGATTTGAGAGGCTCCAGGAAACACTTCCCTGAGTGAGTTTTTGTGCTGCTGATTCCCTCTCCTAGTTAATCTTTGAGGTTCCAGTTGTAGGCAACTGTTACAACACAGATGTCATCTAGAAGCAGTATCATGTTAAGCTCTGAGACCTTAAATTAGTTCATTAAGGTGTCACATGGCTGAGGAAGAGGGAAACAGCACAATTTGTTGTGATGAAACACAATCACATTCTGCTGTTGAAAAGAAAGGAGAGGAAATAAGTGTTGCCTGATGGTCTTAATGAAAGCCCTAGACAATACAATTAAAATATGTCTAAAAAAAAATATATATATATGATATTGGAATCTTGACAATAGTCTACACTATATATTATACTTTGCAACAGATTACATAACATCTATAAACTTAATTCTTTTTCCCAAGCAGGTAAATGGACAATTTTTAAAAAGCATATTCTATTGCTCTTTTATATGAAAAATGGATCTGAGATGGGCACGGCTAGAAATAGGGAGATCGGTTTCAGTCATTAATGAAAAACCTATTTGGATGGTTGAGTTAGGAGTGCTGGTACCTTGAACTAGGAGGGTACCAGAGGAAGTAGAGTGAAGTAGACAAATTTTGGGTGTATTTTGAAGGCAGGTCTGCTAGGACTTGTTCATCAAGGACAGGAGGGACAGGAGGGAAATGACTCCTAGGTTTTGGTTTATGCAGTGGAGCCATGATGGAGAGCAATGGGGATGATGAGCAGATATTAAGAGGAGTCCAGATTTCTTCAAGTGATGGGGAGCCATTTAAGTTTTTAATCTTGTTTTTGAGCAGGAAAATGATGTGAGTAGAGTTATCCTTCAGGGAAACATTAGATATCTTTGACATTGTGTGTGGAAGAATCAGGATGTAGGCTCTCCATCTCAGTTCTAACATTAGCCATTCATATGACAGTAAGAAGCACTTCTGTTCTCTTTGGATTTCTGTCATTTATAATTGTTTATTAAGGCTTCCCAAGTACCAGCAACTAAGCCAGAAACTGTGAAAACCAAGATGGATAAGACACCTTTGCAAGTGGAGGAGCCTGCCTGGTACCTGGGGTCCTAGCAAGAGCACATCTAATTCTAATACTGAGTTTTAATTTTCATAGTGTGTTTCTGGTGTAAGACCAAAGTGCTCTGGGAGTTCCAAAACTGGGATGATTATGTCTGCCTGGGTTAATGCAGTGGGCTAGGGAAGTTGTTTGGTGAAGTTCTTAGGCTTTAACGGATTGGTAGGAAAAGAGGTATTTGGTCATTGTTCCAAAGTCATCCCAAAGTCCCTCTGCATACTAATTAGATGTGGTCTATATGTGCCCCACAATTTCTGTGTACATTTTATATTTTCCCGTCTTCTTTTTCATAGTGACTGCTAGCTTTTTGTTTGGGGTTTTTTTGTTTGTTTTGTTTTTGTTGGATCTTCAGCTGTTATTAGGAGGAATATTGTTAAGCAATAATCAACAGATGACACACTCTTATGTTGAGCCACTTTGTGGACAGAGGAAATATTCCTAATATGGCTATAGGGCCCAATGAGAAACTGAGAGCATCAGATTTGGAAACTGTTTCCAGTAAAGCCAACTTCCTTTATTTCTGTGACTCACCAGTTCTCATTTTAAAAGGCCCGAGGCTTTCCCATCAAAGATTCTAAGGTATTCTTCTCTAGTCCAAGGTCTAGCACTATAAAGAACGGGCACTTGAGAAAGTTTACTCTTTGTTTTTTGGTTTCAGCCAATCCTGTTTATTATTATATGTTGTTCAGTCATGCCACTGAAGCTAAGATGACTTGATGGAAAGCAAAAACTGAGGATGGGTGGGGGCAAGCAATCAATCTTGGTCTTTTCTTATATTGGGAACATCTGTTGGGTGGTTTTCTTTACTTTTCCACCCTTCAAATTATTGCCCCTTTTGATGGCGACGGATTCCTCAGGGCATAGTCCAAAGCTGGCAGATGTCGATATTCTTTGGATAGATGAGAAAGAGCAAGGAGGAAAACAGCAGGGCGCAGGTTCCAGGCAGAAGAGCTACTATAAGCAAAGGCAAAGAGATGCCTGTGGGCCCTACTGCTCAGCAGAAGATGGCATTTTTAAAGGGACCATTGCCACCTAATCTAGACAGAAAGCTGTATATTATTCATTATGTGACTCCATTGTCCATCCATCATATTCACTTTTTTCCCCTCCAGAAAACCTTTATTTTCTGCTGAAATAGGAATCACAAATAGGTGAGATATGAGTGTTCACCAGCAGAAAAGAGCACAGGAAATAGGAATGGTACATTTGTGTTATCTTGCTCGCTCATTGGGTCTCTGCTTTTATAAGTGACCCTGTAGTCTTATACCTTTTCCTCTCCATTTCTTAAGTTAGCACACTGAAAAAAACACAATTTGTTTTTCCTTCCTATCATTCTCCCCACAAAAAGTATGCCTTTAAAACTCTTAAAATATTTATAAGCAAAGGGATTCCTTGTTCAACAGGGAAAAATTAGACATACAGATAAACACTAATTATGCAACACCATTGAACTCATGGATTAGTGTGTTTGTGTGTGGTATACAGTGAGAACTGTACCATATTGGATAGGAATTATGTTTTCCTTGTATGCGGCAATAAACATGAGCTTAGTGTGAATATGTTAAAGATTCATTACGATTGCTCAGTGATTTTCCACTTAGTAAAATAAAAGAAAAAGCAAAGCACCACTTAGTAAAATAAAAGAAAAAGCAAAGCACCTTTTTAAGATTTTATTTATTTGAGAGAAGGAGAGGGTGAGATAGAGCATGAGCTGGGGGATGGTCAGAGGGAGAGGCAGACTCCCCACTGAGCAGGGATCCTGATGTGGGACTCTATCCCAGAATTCTGGGATCATGACCTGAGCCAAAGGCAGACACTTAACCAACTGAGCCACCCAAGACCCCCAAAGCACTTTTAAAAATATTTTATTTTATTTTAATTTATTATTGTCAAGACTTAATTTATTTATTTGTCAGAGAGAGAGAGACAAGCAAGGGGAGTGGCAGGCAGAAGGAGAAGCAGGCTCCCTGCTGAGCAAGGAACCAATGCAGGACTCGTCCCAGGACCCTGGGATTATGATCTGAGCCGAAGGTAGGCGCTTAACCGACTGAGCCACCCAGGTATCCTGCACTTTTTTTTTTTTTAAGATTTATTTATTTATTTGAGAAAGTGCATGCACATGTGTGGGGGGAGGGGCAAAAGGAGAGGGAGGGAATCTCAAGCAGACTCCATGCTGAACACAGAGTCTGATGTGGGGCTCCATCTCACGTCCCTGAGATCATGACCTAAGCAGAAAGCAAGTCATATGCTTAACCGACTGAGCCACTCAGGCCCCCGCAAAGTACTTTTTTCAAAAAGAAAAAAGTGCGGATAGACAAGATAAATACAATCACTGATAACTTCACTTCTTGAAATAACTACAATGAATATATTATAAATTTCTTGTACATGTTCATAGAAGCATTAAATTATACATACTCACTTATAAACTACTTTTCTATTTTAGCGACCTATCAGTTATTGTTTTTAAGTGTAATTATAGCACTGGGTGTTGTACATAAAGAATGAATCTTGGAACACTACATCAAAAACTAATGATATAGTTTATGGTGACTGATATAACACAATAAAAAAATTAAGACTTTTCTATGTAAAGATTATTGCAAAAAAAATTTAAAGAAAACAATAAATTCTAATTAGTAACTTAAAAAAAATCTCAAAACAAATTTGTAAGTGTAATTTTTGAGCTTTTCTCAAAATTTCCCAAATAATTCTGAGAGTTTCCTGGAGTATCTTGTGTGAATTCCAAGAATAATCTCCTTGGCCATTTTTTTTCCTTTCTTCAAAGCACCAAGCTCTTTTCTCCTTTATTGCTTTCTCTTACTGCTGTTAAGAGCGCATCCCCTCACCTTTCCTAGTGGCAGCGTCTTTGGTGCTGTTGGTGGCATCCAATATCTGTGAGAAAGTTCTTGAGGCTTGATGTCTGAGATACATGCACTAATGGGCTGTGTCCTACCTTAATGAATGTAACTGAAGCTAAAGGAGATGTTGATTTTTTTCTCAGTAAACCCGATAATTTGTTTTTTATTCTTTTTATCGCCCCCCACCCCCTCTTCCCTGATATTCATACATTCTTTGGTTCATTCATTCAACAAGTGCATAAGCTGGGTAGTAGGAAGACAGTGGGAAACAAAACAGGCATGATGCCTGGGCTCAGAGAGCCACTGGTCAAGAAGAAACAGGCATTCAGCTGGTAAACACATCAACAAATACATAATTTTACTAGAAAGACTGCAGATGCCGTGGGGAAGACTAGCAGAGGGAACATGGTTGATGTTGTGGACTCAAGGAAGCTGCTCTCAGGAAGTGAGTCCGTGCTGCTAGGACGTGATAACTGGAATAGCCAGTACCTTCTTGCCTCAGAATCATTTTACCCTGATACTCTGGCCCATTTTCCCACATGCCACCTTCTAGACCCAGCCTTTCTTCTTAGCTCTTCCTCCAAGACTCTGCTGTCCTTTGATAAAAAGATTCTGCCAGACTGTCTCCCAGATCTCTAAATTTCTGGAATGCTGCAATAAACTCAATTTATAAATACAGTTTCAAATCTATCCATTTTCATACCTTCCTATACAATGATGGTTAGAAAAAGCTTCTTAATTAAAGGGATCTAATTCCCCAATCTAGATGATTTTTATAATTGAAGCAACTGCTTGATAAAGTATCTGTTAGAGTCATGGTACTGCTCAGTGGTATTCTGCAGTACAAGAATCATATAATAGCTTTCACAACTGTAGAAGAACAATAGATTGGAAGAAAAGAGAAGCTTCATTATTTTTCCTCAAACAGGTTTGCTTTTGTCATTTGAATAATAGTTTTCACTTGAGGGATAGAGTCAGACTGAGAGGTGGAGGAATGGGGTGGGGGATGGAGAGGGAAAGGGAAAGGTATAGAAAGACAAAGAGATAACTACATGACTTAGTACTAAAAGTACCATGGTTCTCAGTGCTCCTCAGCTTTTTCTGGCATAATGATCTAATATGAATGAGATACAGTTGTACTCCAAGGACCTTTAGTTTGTAGCGCTAGGCTCATGTCTCTTGCTCCACCTTTTTGAACAATTTCATTTCCCTTTAATGTCATTTCTCTGTGCTCTCCATCTCTATGCACAGACTGGGTGATGGGGGCTGATAATAGGTAATGGGTTTTTCATAACAAAAGTTTATTATAACTTGGCTTCATAAAGTTCCATACATAGGAGCCATTTATGGAAATATATGAAGAAATCATAGATCTCTTGTGTCTTAGAACTTCAGCTAGAAGGCTGACATTTTAAAACAGCCTGTGTGCTTCTGAGCATGACTTCTATGTGGAAATGAAAAGATAACACATACACAGTTCAGTGAGCTGTCAGTGGAAATATTGTGAATTAAAGCAGAGCTCAAGAGGGTCATAAAAATTAGAGGTCATTTCTCTGCTCATCATTAAATCTGGGATTGTTTTTCACCTTGGCACTTTGCAATCTTAAATCATCAACTTTATCTAATCCCCCAAAAACTCTTAAAAAAAAATTTGTCTCAATCTGCTCAAGTTATAATCCCCTCTTTTTCAAGAGACATTCCATATAGTTTAAGTTGCCTGAAAACTCATTGTATTGTTATCACTGAATTCTGCTATGCTCTTGGATTGTTCATGTGCTTTCCCAAACTTGTACAAAGGGAAATGTAGATGCATATGCTGACTTTGAAGCAGCCCCTCCACTCCAGATGCTGTTGGTGGAGGTGCTGTCAGGGTTTACGCCCTTCTGCCAGGCAAGACACTGGACATCCTCTTGTCTTAGGAACACTCCCATATCCTCGCAATAATATCTCATTCTTCTTCTAACTGAGAAAGGATAATTGCCTAAATCTAGGGCAGCAATTCTGTGGACTGTCAGTTTTTCAGCAATGAGAGAGATGATAGTGAGATTTGTTGTGGTGACATTGCAATCCCAAGATATATAAACCTTGTTACAAAGACTATCCACTGCTCAAACAAAAATGTACCTGTCTTAAAATATATATATATATATTCCTGAGATTGTTCAATCAGCCGGTATTGTAGAAACCTGGAACCTCTTTATGAAATGCAGTATACCTAAATGGATTTAAAATTTGCCAATGTATTGATATAATTTCAGGTGTAATTCACCAGAAATAATAATAGCTATCCCATGCATTGATCATTTATTGTCTCACACACACTGTGCTCAGTACCTTCTTTGTGATCTTAATTAATCCTTACAATAATCTTTCGAGTGAGGATGTTGTTATTATTCTTATATCACAGATGGAGAAGCTGATGTTTAAAAGATGTAATAACATGTTCAGTTTGATGTAGCTAGGACGTGGTAAAACCAGAAGGCAAATCACTGTCTTTGCCCTCGCATCATATGACAGATTTAAGAAAATCATGTGGTTGTTTCCAAGAGGAAGATATTTTTTTTTTCAAGAGGAAGATATTTTTAAAGAATATTCTAGAATGTGCTTTCTGAAGCATTCTTGCTCATTAATTTTCTGCCTGATGTGCCTACATTAAGAAGATAAGTACAGTGTGCAGTTCATGTTATGCCAGTTTTTTGACAAGCAAGGATTGCAGGATTCTTAAACTAGAAAAATAAACTGGCTTGGGATGAGTAAGAATCCAGGTCACTTTTAAAATACCTCTGTGCTTTTTAGCTATTTTTAAGTTAAGATGTTTTTTTCTTGATGTAAGTAGAACATACTCGATTGTCATAAGATCTAAAGAAAAATCTCACAGTGCTCTCAGGAGAAAGCTTTCGTTTTTACTCCTATTTGTGTCCTAAGGATAGACATATTGAAATATGTCAGTACTGATTATAAAATAACTGTGAACATTCATTGAACACTTAATATGGTCCAGGCACTCATTTAATTCTCACAGTTATTCCAGGAATTAGATCCCCTAATGATACAGAAGATAAAGCTGAGACACAGTGGCATAACTTTCCCAAGGTCACACAGATGAAAGCCAGGCAGCCACCAGTGAGCTCCAGATCACTCTGTAGCATGGCTTCTCCTTCTATACATACCAGTACATCTACATAAGCAACATGCTGTCTGTTGCTATTAGAGTTAAACATTGATTTTCTGGAGTTGCTTTCCATGGTGACCAAAATTCATAACCCTAGCTTAAATTTCTTTAATTATACAATTAGTTTAGTAGCATTTTGGGTTTTTATTTCTTTCAGCATGGAATGATCATGATACTATACTTTTTCAGTCAGTTTGCTCACTCATTTACTCAGTCAATAAATTCCGCAGGTGCTGTGCATGCCATCTATAACCTTCTCTGCTAGTCATGTGGGTGGGGAGGAGTCACAAGGATGCCATTAGTGCATTCAGGAACCCATAACTTAAGGGAGGGTCAGTGTCATGGAGTAAGGCTAACATGAATACCACAGCTAACTTGACTACCGTTCAGGATAAGGCATTACTGTAAGATAGTTGAGAATTAAACACTGTAGGAATTGAAATAAGGGCCTCCTTTTTTACAGTGATAGAAGTCAGGAAAGATTGGTGAAGGAAATGGAGCTGAAATGGAATTAAGGCTGTCATAAAGGATGAATATTTGCTTCCAGTGATGTTACATTCAGAAGGGACCTTAGAGACACTGGACCTAATTCTCTCATCTTAAAGGAGAAAACACTAAAAACCAGAAAGGTTAATTGATTTCCCAAGGTCACGCTTTCCCATCTGTAATGCTGGTTCTAATTTCAAACCTGAATGCTTGCTTAGTACTTTTTTCCAAGTGGTTTTGACATATCGTCCTGAATTCAGTATTGGTTACCTTGCTCACATCTTAGATACTCTCAAGAGGCAAATAGAATCAAACAGACCTTTAGTAATTAGTAAAAATCGTTAAGGCAAAGTAATGCTGACTAGACAAATCTGAGGTAGAGTCTGACAGATTTAGTGCCAAGTCAGGTTGGAAGAGAAGAGGAAGTAGCAGATGGAGTTTTAGGTTGGTATTGACAGTAGGTGGGAAACAGGTAATAGCAAACAGATGGGCCCCATAATGTAGAAAGACCACCAGCACACATTTTCCACAGTTTCATTCCCAAATGGCAATAAGATTCAATATAGCTCATTGTAAGAAACTTACTAAGCACAAATTCTTAGAAAGGTATAACGGTTGGTATCCTAAAGTATAAAGAGTATAAAAATAAGACTGGAAGAGTATAAAAATAAGACTGTTTCTGTACTCACACTCTCTACTGAAGCTCAAGAAAAGTAGGAAATCCAAAACAAGTACAAAAGAGAGTAATATAATGCAAAGGAGGACAAATACATGTGATAAAAGAAATACAAATAAAGCATTCATGGAGAAAGTGGCACTCTAGTTGAATCTAGTCTGTGGTGGTGAAGGGGCTAGAAAGGCAGAGGGAAGTGTTCAAGATGAATAAAAGCTCAGAGGCAGGTAAATGCCAGAGAGGATTTGTTTAATTGCAAATGGCACAGTTACAAACAGGTAAATACATGTCATGAGAGCCATTTAATAAGGTGGTAGAGACCCCAAATTGTCATTATATGGCTGGAAATAAGTCACTTAAACCGCTCTCAACTTCTGTATCTTTATTTCCGAAAATGAGCTAGTTTCTGCAATCCCTTCCAGGTTTAGGACTTAGTGACATCTAATCTAAAATTTTATTAAATGTCTTAGACTAATATTTTCCGAAGTATAGGACAGTGTTTGCCACTAGCGGCCTGCAGGTTTTAAGTGGTATATTTATGCCATTTATGTTAATAATCACATCTTTGTAAAGTTTCCTTCTATTTAAAACATGTGATACAGATTTCCATTTTTTGTAGTGTCAAAAGTTTTCCTTTAAAATTTTTTAAGTGAAAAATATGTACCAAGTTACAAAGAAAACTTAAGTATTTTCATTGATATGTGTTACACTTTAATTCATGCACACCAAAATATAGCTATGCTTGTTTTGCTACAAAATTCATTCATGGATTCATTCATTCACTGAACAAATATTTACACGAGTGCCAAGTGTGTGACCTACCCTGGATCCGGTGGTGATAATTTGGTAAATGAAACAAAAATATTTCCCCTTGTGAAGCTGACATTCTTGAGAGGTGAGGCTGACAGTAACAATAAACATGATGAAGAAGTAAATTATATAGGGTGTTATTAGATGTTACATGCTAGAGGAAAAGAAGAGAGCAGGATAAATGAAAGGGGAAGAGCAACAGAGTGTATGTTACATGAGGCAGCTGGTCAGGACAATTGGAAAGGTGAAATTGTATCAAAAATGTTAAAAGGCAAAAAAAAAAAAAAAAAAAGTTAAAAGGCAAGAGAATGAGCGGTGCAAGTATCTAGGGGGAGGAATAATGTGCTTTACTTACCAGTGGATAAAATTAATGTTCGAAGAAAGTGTGTCCTCATGCTCTCCTGTATTTCTGCACCGTGGGCTTATGCACACCATGGTGACCTGACCAAAACCAGGAAACACAGAAACTCGAGTATCTTTCCAGGGGCAGAGTGGGGGAAAGGAGTGGGGAGAAAGGAGGAGATGGTGGAGGTGCCTTTTATTTTGGAACACAGCTTGAAATGCTTGAGAGCTATCCCATGAAGAAACCTAACAATTTGTTGGAAATGCAGGTCTGGAATTTAGAGGTGAATTTGGGTTTGAAAAAGTAGATGTTGAAGTCATTTCTCTAGCTATATTATCTAAAACTGTGACATTGCGTAGAGATGAAAGGTAAGTAAAACCCTATTACCCCTTTCTGTGAGGGACTGGCAGAAAGGGGGAAGGGGATAGAAGGGGGAGACAGAGAACTAACACACGAGGGCTCTTATGAGTCAGTCCCCAAGATAACAAGGCAGTTTGCATACATCATATACTGGTTGCAAAGAAGATAAGCACTGAATATGAAATAAACATTTATCTTTCAAGGAGTTTTCTGAAAGAAATGACAGAGCATAGTGCTGGGTAAATGATAGAGCATAAAAAAGTGAGAGACACTCGAGGTCAAATATCCACAGTGTGGCTTTAGGCAACCCACTTGGCTCTCTCCCTCATTTGGAGCAGGAGGCCAGTCACATCCACATAAAGGGGTTGTCATGAGGCTTCAACGAGCCGCTGTAGGCAGAGGTGCCTGCTGCATAGTAAGCCTGCAGTGAAGCTATAGTGTTAGTAAAATAGAGAAAGTAGAATCTTAAAGTAATGACAAACAAATTTTATGGCTGTCATTAAAAATAGGGGAAATCTGAGCATTTTATTAGCAATGAGAGGAGAAAATTCAGCTAAATAACGACTTCTGGGATTAGACAGGTTTTCTTATTTTCCCAACTATTGCATAATTTGAATAAGATCAATTACCTTCTGCTCTTTTAGTTCAGTGGTTCTTACTCTCTTTTAAAAAATATTACAACTCCCTCTAATGTAGACAATGGCTGTTCTCTGCAGAAAAATATATTTAAACATGCAAAAAGATTTGTCCGAAGGCACCAGGATGGTTCCGTCGGTCAATTGTCCAACTCTTGGTTTTTGCTCAGGTCATGAGATCAAGCCCCACCAGCTATGCTTTCGGTGCGGAGTCTGCTTCAGATTCTCTCTCCCTCTCCCCTCTGCTCACTCTCTTTCTCTCAAATAAATAAATTAATTAAATCTTTTAAAAAAATGATCCAAAGTGGAAATAAAGCAAAAGGACAACTATGCCACTTCAAAGCTTGCTAGAAGAGCATCTTACAAGCTTGTCTTTGGGGGATATAATTTGTCTGCTTTACTATTTATTATTGATTAGGGCCCACTTGTTATAAAGTTACATTTTAACTTGTAGAAAATCAATAAGGCACAAATGATTTTTTTGTCCAGTTGAAGTGCAGATGGTTTTCCCCAAAAGAAGATGATCCTAAAGGTTATACTCTGATTGTCATGAGTACACTAACCAGTTTTTAATCTAATTTATGAATCATATTCTAGCATTCTTTCTCTTACTGACATCAATTTCTTGCATCTTTTGTTTGGACAGTCTTTGCCACCTTGCTCTTTTCCTCATCAATAAGGTAAGTAAGTTTGTTATGCTCACAATGTAACTGTATGAGTGTTAAATTTCTAGCTTTTAAAAAATTATGCTTTGGCATACAGTATATGAGGATTTAAGCAAAACCATATGTATATTTATGTGTACTTCTTAATTACAAATATGTAAATAAACAGTAATTAAATTAAATTAAAATTCATTATAGGTATTTGACTTCGTTGTACTGTGGGAGCTAGTTAGGAGGTCTCAGTCAGGGTGAAAAGTTATTTCTTTGTCTGGTGCTGGCACCTGAAGTCCACAGGCAGTTGGGAAAAGAAGATGGATGTGAAGTAGAGCAAGCAAAGATAAGCGGGATAAAAGGGAAGGTGGTGCCTTCCATCATGGAGCTAAATACGCATCTGGTCCAAGAGTCAGGGAAGCTGATCCAGCAGGAGGATCTGGCAGAGGCCCAGCTGCTGCCCCAGGCCCTCAAGGTGAGCCTGCAGATAAGTAATAACATGCCTGAGTTCCAACAGTGCACCTTTCAAGCATTAAAAAGAAAAAAAAAAAAAAGGTGGCTACAGCTCTACTTCTGCATTCTCAATCTTGTATAGAATTTCTCTTGAGGCCCATACTATCCTAGAAATCCATAAAGAAGGGAATTCTGGAGAACGTAGTTCCAACTTAGCTGAGTTGAGACAATACAAATCCATCATATACTATTTATCATAAAATTTGGTGGCGGGGGGGGGCTCACAGACCCCTGAAAGCCTGTGGATGGAGAAGCTATGGGTTATGAACCCTGGGTTATTACAACTCTCTTTCTTAACTGTACACAATAATAGGAATGGTATCAATGACTCAATTAAGAAAACACGCCTTCTAAATTTAAACTTATCAGTGTCAGTGAGCTATAACAGCTGGAAGAATCTACGTGGTATCTGTTGCCTTCCTAATTTTCTCTCACTCCAGAGCAAGCATTTCGAGAAGCTTGTCAGTCTTCTCTAGGTACTAAGGAGTCACCTTCTTGACAATGTTTTATTTCTTTTTTCTTTTTTTTTTTTAGTGTTAAGTTTTATTTTCCAATTTTTCAAACAAATGCATCCCTTATTAGAGATTTATCATATATGTTACTATGGTCGTAACTAATTAAAGAAAATAAATGAGTATTTTTTCCTTTGACATCTATGTTTCAGATATACTTAAATCATAAAATTGTGTTGAAGAGATTGCTATTCATTTTGGAGTTTTAGACTTCTTGAACACTGGGTGGCCCTTCATTCCTACCCTGGCTTCTTGGTTTTGAGTCAATAGGAAATGTTTCAATTCGATTGTCTCTTGATCTTTTGACCAATCTTCATCTCCACAGAAAGGAGGCAGCTCTGGCCCATCTGTTCTTTGCCACAGTGGAAAGGCTTTCTCTTATGGAGCTAGATAGTAACAGCCAAGATATTGGGGATTTTTATGCAGTGCTGCTTTATTGCTATGGGAACGTGGACCACTCTCTTTTCCGAGCACTCTTTTCACAAGGAAATTTTTTTGTGGGATTTTATTGAACATTTTATTTTCTCTTTGTCAGGTGGGTCTGAAAATCTTACATCTTACAGTGGACTATGATGATACAGTTTACATGTGCATAAATAGAAAAAAAAAAGAAGTCTTTATCTTTTTAACCCATTTTCAAACTTTTATCTGAGGTTTCTGCACATCCTAATACTATTAAAAAAAAACAAACACAAACTTTCATAGGGACCATAAACAGCAATTGATGGAAATATGACATCAGAGCAAAAAGTTATTTTTTTAAGAAAAAAATTAGCTTTTTAAACTTATTTATTCCAAGACTATGTCCATTGAGAAAACTTTTTTTTTTTCTTTAAGAGAGAAAGAGAGGAGAGCCTGTGTGTGAGCAGGGGGAAGGGCAGAGGGAGAGACAAAAAATCTTAAGGGGCTGCATGCCCAGCATGGAATCCAAGGCAGGGCTTGGTCTTACGACCCTGAGATCATGACCTGAACCAAAATCCGGAGTCGGACGCATCACTTACTGAGCCACCAGGTGCCCCAAGAAAATAATTCTTATGCTAGAAATCTAGCAAACAGGAGTGCATAGGTTCTGGCCTTAATGATCTAAACAGCAAGTTCCTGTTATGTACCTTGTCTGTAAAATTATACATTACTTGTAATTTCTTAGTTACTATATAAGATGACCCAATTTGGGTTGCTAGTCTTGTGAACCGATTCATAGGGTAAGTGTGGCCAACAGTAGTGGCCACACACTAATACTGAATAAACACTTGCCAAATGAGAAAGGAACAAACCAATGGATGAACACAGACCTTCACAACGCCGTATTATCTGTTTATCAGCCCCCACATTTCTAACATCTATTAGCACATCTCCTAAAGATCCTTCTCTAAACTGAGACAGAGCCTTGTTTGTACCCCAAGGCAGCACACAGTGGGGACGCTGAGAAAGGCAAGTCCATCATTCCAGGAGTGATCTCAAGTCCAGAAGCTGTTGTCTTTTTTTTTTTTTTTAAGATTTTATTTATTTACTTGACAGACAGAGATCACAAGTAGTGAGAGAGGCAGGCAGAGAGAGGAGGAAGCAGGCCCCCTGCTGAACAGAGAGCCCGACTCGGGGCTCGATCCCAGGACCCTGGGATCATGACCTGAGCTGAAGGCAGAGGCTTTAACCCACTGAGCCACCCAGAAGCTGTTGTCTATCTTCAAGTGACTTGACTAACTATGGAAACCTGGAAGACCTATTATTGCCACGGATGATACCAAGCTCTCCGAGGCCTGCTCTTCATTGCCTCTCCCTGAAGAACTTTTATAAACCTCTGCACTGAGCACCAGTTAGGCCACTTATCTTAAAAAACCATGAAATGTCTGCTATTCCACTCTTCTGCTTTCCCATATTAAGAGAATTTACCACACTACACTCAAGCCCACATGATTACTCAGCATCAGTTTCTCCTTTAGCTCACTCTGAAATATCCTCATTCATTATGATGATCTGAGGCTTCTATTTATGAATATCTAGCAGATACAGACAAAATTAGCCCTATAAAAAAATGGGAAGGAGGCAGCATTTGTCTTGTGTGCATTTAACCCATCCTTCATCTCATTTTTTACCACATCTGACTTTCAAGGTATAAAAACTCTCTCTTGGGGCACCTGGCTGGCTCAGTCGGTAGAGCATACAACCCTTGATCTCAGGGTTGTGAGTTTGAGCCCCATGTTAGGTATAAAGATTACTTTTTAAAAATTTTTTAAAAATCTTTGAAAAATAAAAAATAAAAATTCACTCTATTAGATATATAATTATCTTTTCAGAGTATATATGGGATAACATCCCCCACCACTCCTGAACTTTCAGTGGCTTCCCACTGCTCTTAAGATAAAGGCCAAAACTCTAACATGGTCTCTGTGCCTTTGCAGTTCTTGTCCCAGCCTAGCTCTCCAATCTCTGTCTCTCTTCTCTGCCTGTTGCTCCTGCCATTTGCCCACACTGGCTCTAAGTCTCTGTCATCCACCCACACTGCCTTCCACATGTTACCATCTGTCCGCATTGGCCATCTTTTAGTTTCTGGAAGGGAACATGCTCACGCCTGATAGGAGGGCCTTTGAACAGAATGCTTTTTTCTTTTTTAATTGTGGTAAAATATACATAACCAACAATTCGCTATTTTAACCATATTAAAGTAGATAACGCAGGGGCATTTTAGTACATCTACAATGTTGTATAACCATCACCACTACTGAGTTTCAGAACGTTTTAATCATTCCAAAAGGAAAACCCATACCTACTAAACTGTCACTCTGCATTCTCCCCTATCCACAGACCCTGGAAACCACTAATCTGTTCTTACGAATTTGCTTATTAGACAGGGGTACCTGGGTGGCTCAGTCAGTTAAGCATCCAACTTTTGATCTCAGCTCAGGTCTTGATCTCAGGGTTATGGGTTCAAGCCCCAACTTAAGTTCCATGCTGGATACAGACCCTACTTAAAAAAAAAATACCCTTGCAATCTGGTGAATTTGCCTATTTGGTATGTTTCATCTAAATGGAATCGTACAATATGTGGCCTTTTGTGCTTGCCTTTTTTCACTTAGCATAATGTTTTTAAGGTTCATTCATGCTGGAGGATGTATTGGTCCTCTGTTCTTTTTTTGGCTGAATAATGTTCCATTTTAATGGTTGCTGAACATACTTTTTTGTTATTTTGTCCAGAATGATTTTCCATCTTTCCCATCACCTAGTTGTCTCCTGTTCCATCTTTAGCAGTCAGCTCAGTGATCACTTCCTAGAGAACTTCCCTAAGACTCCAGCTTAGATGAGGTCATAATGCATTTTTAGGCCAGCTTTCTCTTCTGCACAGCTCTTATCTCTCGCTGCAACGAAACATTCTTTAGGGACTATTTGATTAATGTCTGTCTCCCCAACTAGACTCTAACTCATGAGACAAGGAATCATATCTGTATTAATTCCATATTGTATCCTCTGTGCATATGCCAGGGCCTGGTATATAAATAAACTTTTGTGAAATAAATGTTGTGAAATAATTTCCCACTGAAAAGTAAATAATTGGCAGCTGCTTAGTGTTCTTTCTTTCTGAATGGCATTTTGAATCTGAATAGAAATAGCACTGTCATGGAGAAACTCCAGGGAGGAATTTCCCTGGCAGCGAAGAAGGGGCAGAGTTGTTCTGGGAAAGGGTCTCTTTCCTGTTCCTTGATTGCAACACCCTGAGCTTACTCTGCCTGCAATTTGGGCTCTCTGAGGCACCATTCCATTCATACTAAAGTTGTCCTGCTTCTATTGCACTGGAACACAACAACGGGCATTTTGGGTTCCGTTTACATCATTACCTCATCCACTAGAAAAGTAGTGATCTGTTCTAAGTAATTTCCTCTTATCCATCCTTCCTCCCTAATATTTATAAGTCTGATTGAGATTTGATGAGTTTCTGTGATGCCTGCTACTGAAAGATGCAGTTCTCTGTAAGTGGAATTGTAATTCTATGTTGGAATGTGACCCTCATCAACTCAATGGCACTATCTTTTCCTGATATTTGTAATGGTTTTAAAAGTAATATTTCCTCTTCCATGCCTTTCGTTTACCTCACACATAAACCATATCCTTTGTGTACGGGTTTGCAGCCTTCATTGTGCTGTCCTGTCTTTGAGTAATTACAACTGGAAAACTGCCAGCCATTAAGGTGATGGCATATTCTTCTCCAGTATTTATAGACAGATGACAATTAAATTGAAGCCCTGAAACAGTCAGAGTACAATTTAACAAATTCACTTGGTGGCAGCATTTTTAATTCTTGTATAACTACTCATGAGAAAATTTTTCTTTAGAATGATAATTTTATGCTACAAATGAGCTGCTTGAAATTTTACTTATTGAGGCATCAGATTAAGGGACAGTTGTGTCAAATAAACTATCATTTGCATATAGAATCACTATTATTTTAGTTTTCATTTATTATGTCAATCTAATGACAATTGTATTTTTGTATTTTCTCAGATACAGTTAGGACCTTCAAATGGTTCTTTTCTCCCCTAGATGGGAGGTGGAAAGGTAGATTTGGATAAAGTTTGGACTACTCTCTGAAAGTTGTGATGTGAATATATAATGACTAAATATAAATGTCTTTCAAGAAACATTAAAAAGGGGGCCCCTGGGTGGCTCAGTCAGTTGAGCATCTGCGTTGAACTCAAGTCATAATCCTAGGGTCCTGGGATGGAGTCCTGCATTGGGCTCCCTGCTCAGAAGCTCCCCGCTTCTCCTTCTGTGTCTCTCTCCACTCCTGCATGTGCTCACTTTCTGTCTTTCTCAAATGAATAAACAAATAAAATCTTTTAAAAAACACACAAAACCTTAAAAAGATCAAAATGAGTCCCTGGACTCAAGGATTGTCAGTGGTCTAATTAATTGTGCTAGTATAGAGATTTAAGGAGGAATTATTTAACCACAGAGTCACTGGGAAAGAAGAGAACCAGAGGCAAACATTGGCGGTGTAGATCCAAATGGTAAAGACTAACTGAATCTTGGTCCATTAGTCAAAAAACAACTGATTATTCAGCCTAAGTAATCGATTCCTAATTGGTGGGTTGGCTATCAGAGTCAAATGTGGCATATTTTTGAATAATATATAAAATCTTGATTACTCTGACCATAATTTGGCATCTCATAAAGCTAATCTATGGGAAGAGAATGTGTTGGTCAGAGAATGTGATTGTCTATCCATTCCACTGGGGTGTTATAGTTCTCCTTTTATAAATTTAAAGATTGTTTTGATTTTATACACATCTTTATGATGTTTGAAAGAGTGAAAAGAATATACTTTGGAATATAGACCCTATTAAATTTTAGAGCTCGTAAGACTGAGACGCAGGTCCAGAGTAGTGGTGACTTCACCAAGGCAAAGCCAAACCATGGGCCCCTTCTTGCTCCTAACGGTGATCAGTTCACTCTCCACATGGCATCCCTCCCTCTTGCTGTAGGTCTTCTTTTAATTTGTTCATCTTCTTTTTGGGCTTTCTTTGACAAGATGGAGAGAACTTATAGGAGGGAAAAAATGTCTTTTGAGTTAAAGAATCCCAAGTTGGGATATTCTTCCTGCCAGCATTAAATGACATGTATTAGGCAAATGAAAAATTTTAAATTTCAATTTTGTCATATGTTTAAACTGGAAATACTATGTCAGGATTTCTTTTGAATATTAAAACTGCTTTTAACATGCTATCCCAATGTGGTGCTGACATACAGTGGCCGTCGGTAGTTCATCTGAGTGGCTTGTTGCTTACTCTTTGTAAAAAATAAGTTGACAATTACATCCAGTTCTTTGGTGGAAAGGTATGGTTATAGAATTGCATTCATAGAGTAGCCGATTCCCTCCCCTCCCCCCAGAGAAAGGCAAAAAATGGGCGCATTTATCTGGTCACTAGCTATGCCCTCATATGTAGACTTAGAAAATTAGGGGCTCTTTGGTGTGTGTGCCACGGCAGCCTAGATGAGTACAGAAACAGCCTTGGAGTGTGGGCGTGCACCAGGAATTTATGAGACTCTAAGCATGTTAAAAAAGAGAAAAACAAACAAACAAACAGAAAAACAAGGATGAGGGCATTCAATCCCAGAATATGGCTTTTGGATAAACTTGTACTATTTCATATCCTGGTCTCTTCTTCTAACATCCAGCTTTTCTCATTCTGTTCCCTATAACCAGTTACCAGTTCAACAGGTCCACATCCTCCTAAGATGTCTGTGCTTTGGGACTTGGCCAGCACACTGTGGTTTTTAAGCCTGCTCTTAACATATAACCTCATGACTGGGAAAGAATCACTCATCTTCATCTCCTGTAATAGGATAATCCATGAAAAGATCTATTTAAAGCTTCACATCAGAAAAGACACTTTCATTTACTCAAAGTGTCCTTTCATGCGGGCACTTTTTTTTTTTTTTTCTTGAAGGTGGGGTGTTCTCTAATTGTCAATGTTGGAAGACTTCGTCAGTGAGGTCTGTGGCTTTTATAATTATGAAGGATTTCAGGATAAACCAGTAGGCGCTTCCTTAGCTAAATCTGCCTCACAGAAAACTCTCCAGCCAAAAGCCCAATGTAAAGGTCAATGTAAATGCTAACATGATTAAGTAATAGTAGTTGAAGTAAGACATTCGGCTGCGATGGAAGACTATTGGAGGGGAAAACATGTTTATGTACTGTTCTTCTACTTTTTCCCAGAAAAAGTTTCTTGGCCTTCCTTCTTTTCCAGACGAGGGTTTTATTGTCTCACATTGTCTGGGGAAGAAAAAAAGAAAAAAAAAACCCAAAACTGGGGTTTTTCAATGTCGACACATCCTGGGAATTGGGGGTTTTAAATTCCATAATTGGGGCTCTAGGGAACTTGCAAGGAAGAACACCAGACTCTCTCATTATCTTAATGGCTTCCCTGAGCTGCTGGGTATGGGCCTCATTATATTGGAGTCTCTCTAGGGACTGTGCAGGTGCCTTTTTGAAGTTCAGGTGGACAGTGAGGAAGTGATGTCTAGAGCATATCCCCAAGGAGAGCACAGGGTGATCCACTGAGCTCCCTCTGCACACACTTATAGTAACTTCCACTAATAAAAGCACAGGAGTACATTCATCAGATCAGACCCTGACACCATGGACTATATGTACTGAATGTGAGGAAACATGGCATCCATTCCCCATGTGATGATGATTCTTTAGCTAACAAATAAATTATCTTTCATTCAAACCCTAGCACATGCTTAAGAAGTTTCTAGGATCTCCCCTTCACTTTGTATTGCTGCTATTTGGATCTTTAGTTTCAGTACATCCCCATACCTGTATGATGTGACTGTGTGTGTGTGTGTGTGTGTGTGTGTGTGTGTGAGTGTATGCGACTGTGTGCTACATATCTGATATAGACATATATATCTTCATGTCTTCATATATCTCTTTCAGGCATGTTCTCCTGTATCTCCCAAACTGAACCCAACACTGTTTCTTCTCAAGTCTTCCTTTTCTCTTGTGCTCCAGTTCTCAATGTAGTACACTGTCACTCACCTATCACGTTGGCCTTCATGCCCCACTCACGCTCCGAATCCCTTTTCCAATCACCTTATCTGCTCCCCAAGGCAATATCCCATTGCCCAGCTCATTTTCTAAAGGGAATTTAACATTTATTTATATGATTAAGTAAACTTCTTGTTTACTTGTTTTTGTCTGTTTTTTTTTTTCCACTAGAGTATACGCCTAAGAAGGCAGAGATCTTTTCCATGTTACTACCTACTATAAACCTGGAACGATGCCTGAAACATGGTTCACTCCTTAAATGTTTATTAAATGAATCAATCAATACTTATGCCACTGCTTCTATCTCCAGAATGTCTTGCAAATCACTTTTTGCATCCCTGCAGCTACTATGCTGGTTAGTGCCAATATAATTTTGCATGTTGGTGGCTACAAGAGCCTCCTTGCTGCTCTCCTTGCTTCCACTTTCTCTTCTGCCGCCATTCTCTGGTTATCTACTTGGTAGCCTGGAGTCTTTCTGACTGCCGATTGGCTCCTGTCATTGGTCTGCTTAAAACCCTTCAGTAGCTCCTTGAAATGTGCTTTGCAACCATTTCCACAAGGGCTCCCTAATGGTAGAGGAGAGGGTGGGCCTAAAGGTACAACCTCAAGTAACCTATCACAAGCAAAATGTCCCAGGAATTCATATTTATCTTACAACTGTGCACGGATTTTGCATTCTACTCCTTTAGTAACAAGTATTTTAGATTACTCACCACTAATTGGAACCAGTGTTTCAGGAAGACATTTCTTGTTTATCCTGTGGTTCTGGGATATGGGCCACACCAGGATATCAATGTCTTGAGAAACACAATGGCAGATGAAGGTCAGATAAATTAATTTGGTGTACAAGGGCCTTTAAAATCTGGTGCCTGCTTATCTCCCCTACCTTGGCTCTCGCCACCCTCTCATACACACCTCCCAAAGCACAGCTCAGCTTAGTGCCACCCTCACATCCAAGGCTGTGTTAGGTCCCCCTTGGACCTTGTGCATCTTCTGCCTGTACACTATCAGTCCTCATTGTTTACTTCTGTGTCTGTAGCTCTAATCTATAAACCCTTCGGGAAAGAGGGGTTTATTGCAACCCAAGCCTGGCAGATTGCGTACTCTATCTCAGGCACCCAATAAACGTCTACAGAATGTACTGGTAAATGAGTGAATGGATCACCAGTTATTCCAAGCAAATGCTTATATAAAACTGTATGAGCCCTTATAGATCTAATAAGTAATAAGTACCTTCCTGGTTGATGTGATTGCCCAAGGGCTGGAAACTACTGTATTGCCCGGGACCAAGGCACCAATCCAAGTTTACTGAGAGACCTGTAAGTTTCAAAGAACTAGCCTCTCTTGGACACTTGAAGGGACTTTTGAAAGACTCCCTACTTTGAAGCAGCAGTCGAAGAATGGGGTTTTGATGACATTGTTTTCCTGGTCTAGAAGGCATCTACCTAGCCATCAGATGTAATCTGCAAAGACTTCAGAAGGAAGTTGAGCCTGTGTTTAGGAAAACACTGGACCTGGCAGTTCCATTGTCACACAGAATTGTAACTTGTCTACCCACCTGTCTCATCCGTATCTCACATTCACTATAAAATAGTCAGTGGATGTAATAAAGTTGGTGGTTTGAATGATCTGATGAGCTAAACCCTAGGACTCAATGTTTAGTTAAAAAAAAAAAAAAAAGCAACACTTTGTCGTAAAATACAACCACTGGGGCTCCTACACCTTCAAAGTCTCTTAGAATTATTTGCTGAGAGCCATATATCAACTGCATTTCATGGAGTTTTCAGTCCTGCATGACAGATGCTCAAGAGGAAAGTTCTGCAGATGCAGTCTTTTTACCAAGGGAAGTGCTTTGCTCTTTTAAAAAAAGTCTGATCAGGTATCGGAAGGAGCACAAGGAGGAACAGGAAGCAACAGAAACGGATGTGACTCCAAAGTCATCCCTAGGTGCCTAATACATACAGCAGTTGGCCAAGAATTGAAGTCAAGCAGCTGTGAGTCCTATTTTCCGAGAACTCATAGTCCCAGACCAACACTGACTCAAATACATGATTAAACATCACTTGACCAGCTATACAAATATCCAACAACAGCCCAAATAGGTATTTTTTATAGACTGAAATTAAAATACAAGCAAATACATTAAGAGTAGTCCACTCCCACTGCAGTGTAGAATATAAATTGAGATATCTTCTTTTTAAATAGCTAACAATGGATTCTTACTGAACTACTCTACTTTTCGCTGGCTCAGAAGATGTCCTTTTTTATGCATGAACTATGATTTGGCAATGTTTAACACATAAGATATATTATTTAGAGTGTTTGCTAATTTTGTTTTCTTAAACAGTGTTTATAAATAGTGTTTCCAGTCAGTACAGATTAAAAAGGGGGATTGTATATTTTAATTAGTTAATGATAGTGAATTATTTATCTCTGGCAAAGGCTGAAGCAGCCTATTTGCTGACTTTTACACAGACAGGTCTGCAACCATTTCCTCTTGGGATCGCCTGAAGCAGCCACCATGGGATCACAAAGCCATTCCTTCAGTCACCACTAACCCTTTTCCAAACACAAGGTTGAGCGGTGGAGGGGTGGAGTGGAGCTGCAGAGCCCGCCTGGGTGTGGGCCCTCCCCAGGCACTTAGCAGAGGGCCTTTGTTTTTATGTTACATTTCCAAATGTAACCTTTTTTAAAGACTCTAGAGCTGAGAGAGTTTTGAAGACTACTCTTAATAGATACAAAGATGGGTAGATAAAGCGATAGACAGTATAAATAGAACATTGTAGTTCTAGTAAAAACTACTGCTTTGAGCCACAGGGCTTTGTGAACTTAAACTCCTTTTGCACCACACCCAGAGATATATTCAAAATTTTCCTTCCTACTAAAGTAAAAAAACGGAAGTGTAATGGCCCCCAAATACTCAGTGTCTGTTTCTCTAAATTAGGGGCTGTGATTAACTTTATTACATGTGTATGTGTATCTCAGGTGAATACGTGTTCATTTCAGATGAATTAGGCTGAAAACCTTTGTATCAATACAAGTGGTTTTCACTAATTTATTTTGCGGAGGAAGTTAAACCTGTGACTGTGACATGTAGAAATTAAATGCCAATGGATCTAGCCTCAACACGGGCTGTCTAAAGACTGAGGTTATTGATTAACACCCAACTCTGAGAATCCATTTGCCCAACATGCTGACTGACAGGCGAGAAAACAACAGCCGTGAGCTGGCTGGCCGTGTAACAGCAATGCTCCAAACACACGTCAAAGTGGATAGAATTAAGCATTCTATTTTTCTGTTTTCTGGAGAGAAGATAATCCCCTTTCTATTGCAGCATATTTATTTTAAATCACATTGAAACGAAGTTCTCACCACATAAGATGCCCCAAACTGCAGTTACTGACAGGGTTACAGAGGAATCGAAGTCCGGCTTTCAGAGTGAAGTCTGAGGTCCTCTCTGCCTCGTCCCCCAGTGTCCTCCCAGCCACCCACAAACCTGCCAGGGATCCTGGAGGCAAGGTCATCTTTTTCATGTGGAAAAATTATAGCAACGGCAATATAATGGTTTATTCCTTTAATTTTAAATGGCAGTTTCCATATATACTTACTCTGCTGCATCTCCTTGCTTTTAAAATGAGTGCATCCTTTCCAGGAAATATTTCAAATTACAAATAGGAAATCCTTCATGAATAAAGATTTCATATTTCATTCCCTAAGCTTTCCTTTATTCTGACTTTCTTCCTTCCTCCATTTCTTTTCCTTTTTAGCTAAACCATCAAATGACTCTCTTGCTATTTTACATTTTGCTGATAAGCAGTTCCTATAATTAATAACCTTATCTTTCTGAGTAGGAGAAAAACAAATTCAATGCATTTTAATAAGGAGATTGGAAAGACAAGGAGACATTCTATTGACATGATGATTTTGGTAAGACGAGAAATAACCTGGTGGGCTGGTGACTGCCTGTAATAAATGGTATCTGTGCACACATTCTTTGTTACTCTTTATATTGGTGCTTCAATATTTCTTATAAATATATTTCTGAATAGTCACAGAAGATAGAATTGTGAGCAAATCTCATTGGATCATGTGATGGTTTTAAAGTCACTTTATCTTTACATCTGATTGTAGTCTTGTGTTTCTAGTTCTAGTTTCTAGTTCTCAGCTGACCGACCTATAGGACAGAATCCAGCTTTTAAAAAAATCTGCTCTTGACTCCTTATCTGTAAATTGGGAGGCATGAGTGTATATGCCTAAAAGATCTCTAAAATCTCTTCCAGATCCAGCATTCCACAATTACAGCTAATTCATTGGCGGGGCGGGGGGGGGGGGGAGACTATTTTAAAAAAATCCTGCTTCAAAGCTTTTAAAGTTGGATCCTTTGAAATGTGAATAATCAGGTCTCCATTTATCTGGAGCTAAATTTTTGTACTTCCAAAATGAAGGCTGAATAAAGCCTGTTCCTTTGAAATTAGTGAAGTCTGTGAGATCATGGTGGGTCCCTAACAGAAAGAGCTCTGTCAGGGGCTCAGAGTGGTTTCTGTCCTTATTTCCTGTCCATCCACACACTAAATCCTGTGACGTGGGTGTATTTGTAATTTCATTCCACAAAGACGAAAACTGTGTTGGTGTTGCACAGCCTGGTTTGTTGCCCTGGGCAGAGCCATACAGAGTCTCACAGCTAGTGAGGGTTGGACAAAAATCCTGATCGTCTAGACTACAGTGAGTTTTGTTACTAATCTTGCTTTGTGGGTGTCTGGAACTATTCCCAAGCCAAATGCAGAAAGTGAATGAAAGTGGACCCTCAGTATTTACTGAGTGATACTCCTCAGACTGAGTTACCCTCTGAGTAGGAAAGTGAAGGTCTTCCCCCACTAGCCTGTGAGATCAGAAGAGGGAAGGTACCCTGTTTTATGGAATTGAGATAGGAGCAGGGCCCGCCATTCCCTCATCCTTATGTCTGACTCCTTTCCACTCTCCCAGTATCCCTTGTCTTCCATTGGTGTTGATGAGTTTACTTATTTCTCCTTCAGGGCAGGGAAAAGGTTGATAATTTTTATAAACTCTTAACAGTTCCCAGAACTGTGCCAGGTTTTCCAATATTTTCCAATTCTGTGACTCCGTAGGCACTCAGTAACTCCTTGCTGATTGGTGAATCATCTGGGCTGACTCCGGGAAAAAAGAGAGGTTGGCTTTGGTACATTTGATAAACTACTTTATTCTCTCCATCTATTCTTCCCCTTCCCCTACCCCCACAAGCCCCTTTTGAAAAGTAGGCAGCCCTCAATTAATCCCTCAGGGTCTCTGTCATTCCTGTGAAAGCAGAGATCAAGCCCTGGGGGATGTGAGCTTTAATTATGGTTTAAGGAAACAATGCCTCCGTGTTGGCAGTGTATCTAATTAGTGACACTCTTACTTTAAGATTTGAGCAGGTAACCAGAAGGGGGTCCTTGGCAAGGTTCAACAGTCTTTAAATCCATCTTCAAATAGCTTTAATCACTCGCCTTCAACACTCATCTCTTTCTTCAAAGGGCAAAGCTTAACCATTGTATAACATTATACATCTTTTGAGCTTGTATTTTGAAGCCTACGCCATGTGTGCCTATTATACTGGTAAAGGGAAAAAAAAGATATTTATTGAAGTAAGTTATTCACAGTAAATTCAATGATCAAACCAAAACAACAGAGATTATTTTTCTGAGCCTTTGGTCAGGGCTTCAACAAATACCGTCTCTTTAAGAATTTATTGTCAAAGGATTTCACCTACACTTATAAGGATGTATTCTTTCATTTCTGCTTGGCAATTCGGGATATTACATTTTCCTGGCATTTCTTTTTCTCCATGCTCAGCAAGTTAAAACAGCATCATCATTGATTTCTGAATCATGTTAGAGCAAACGTATTTATTTCTCCTTTTTCCTCCAAAGAAATAAATTCTTTATGTGCTGGGCACGTGGGTTAGGGGAAGTAACAATGAGCGGGTTGTTGCAGTCCTCCGTACTGCCCAACCTCGGAGGTAAGGACTATTATTCTTTCAAGCACTGTCCTCTAGTGGAGAAAATGAATTTTTAGAATAAGAATTGAGTCTCTAGCACTGTGAGCCTTTGGGAAGTGCCTTCCACTAACCCACTGAGTGCTTTTCCTGGGCAAAATTGACCCTTTTAACAATGCGAATTGAAGAAAGTCTTAAAAGGAAAGACTCTGATAGGATATATGTCTTTATCTGACAGCGTCAGGTCTTCACAAACTGCTGAAGAGATGGGGAAAGAGCCTTGCCTGTGGAATGGCATAGGTCCCATAAGCACCCAGGTGAAAGGCAAAACAAGAAAAAGGGCGTGTATAGCCTGTACTCTTGTAAATCAGTACTTTAAAGGAAGGAATTTCATACTAACAAACTTGCTACTCTGAAATTAATCGCTATGTGGGACAGACATGTAAATTTCTTCAACTTCATATACAACTCAAGTCTAGCTGGCTATCTAATGGGATAATTCAGGATTTGTCTTTCTAAACTCCCTTTGGGGTCTAGTGACAATTCACATTTTCCAGATCATTGTGCCTTAATTTTGTTTGGTGTGATGCCTGACTTTGAAATTACGAGTCAATGTTGAACAAGGTCTATCAGTTAAGGTTTGGGGACATTCAACAGAATCAGACCTGGGTAAAACATTCTTTGGTTAGTTGGCCCTTCTAAACCTCAGTTTCCTGAGCTGTAAAATGGGGATCCTTAAGAAAGCCTTCCTCAAAAAATTTAATCAGGAACCTATGAGATGATGCTTGAAAAATATTTAACATAGTCTCTGGTCCTTCACACACACTTAAGTAAACGTTTGATATATTTTTTTAAAAGGTTTTATTTATTTATTTGACAGAGATCACAAGTAGGCAGAGAGGCAGACAGAGGGGGTGGGGGAAGCAGGCTCCCCGCTGAGCAGAGAGCCCCGATGCACAATCCCAGGACTCTGAGATCATGACCTGAGCCGAAGGCAGAGGCTTTAACCCACTGAGCCACCCAGGCACCCCACGTTTGATATTTTTAAAAATACCTTTAAAATTTTTTTTTTACATGGTCTCTAGAGAGCTCTTTATTCCCTAACCAAGGTTCAAACCAATCTCTCAGTAGAGCGTTTGGGAAACTAAAAATCATGATAGCACTCACTTTTACCAGTTTCAGTCGTTGTTCGGTGTGATTGCTCAGCGGGACTGTGCTTCTTCTTCTCTGTTGAATTTTTATGTTTGACATCTCCTTAGGGGAACCATTCCATATCAGGTGTCATTTCACATCAAGAAGCCAAATTTTGTGACTGCTTATATACACTCAAGAGCATGAACACAGCCTAGCTGACTGTTCCCGCTGTCATTTCCCAAAATAGTGATCCGACCTCCATGCCCAAAGGAGTGTAAACCACAGACTCGTACAAGGGGAACTCCTGGGAAGCTAAGCTTGGGAGATAATCTGTGAAATAGTCATCCTTTTCATTGTTTCATAGGTTATATCTAACACCCTACAAGGTTAGAAAATGATTTGCAGAGGATCTCTACCATAAACTGTTCCATCCTTCCATAAACCAGGTCATCTGCACAGCTGGGAATGTTGCTGCATCACAACAGTGCCCAATGGGGGCTTCAGCACAGCCAATATAATCCTCACCTCTGCTTTCTGGGAAAAGTGCCCTAGAGTCTTCATTCTTGCTCAGTGTCCTGTGAAAGATGCTGAAGCTGCCACCACCTGATCCCAGTGTTTCATGACCGCCTGACCCTGACCTGTCAGTTGACTCTCGCCAGCTCTTTTGCTCATAAACGAAGCTCAGATCTCCCTTGGGCTAGAGAAGGGGTGATGGGTGAGGTTAGAACAGGGGTCAAAAAATCAGTGGAGAATCCAATTACTTCTTTGCAGAGGCAAACCCAATACAAATCTCTAAAAACAAATGTACTGACTTGTGCCCAAGGTGGGGAGAATCCTGAATGGAGAACAAAAAGAAGGCCACAATGAGGTAAACAATTCCCAAATCGGTTTCTCATAACTAACATCCTGGCAGGATTTAATTAAATGGCAAAGTGTACAACTGTACTTATTAGAGCTCAGGAACACCAAAGAGAGTAGGAACGTGGAGATTCCCAATACTGAACTATTATTAAATGAATTCTGATGAAAAAACTAAGGGCTTCATGTCTTCTGGCTGGGATGCAGCACCTACATGGACACTGAACTTGTATCATGCTGCTGCATGTGTTTCTATTTTTAAAAATAAAGTGAAAATAGTCTTACTACTTCAGGCTTTCCTCAAGCAAATTGTTGGACTAGTGTAGACCATTCTCCAGAGAGTAGTAATTTCCCTCCTTGGACATACATTTTAGGCATGACAATTATAGCACAAAAATCCACTTTAAGACATGTATTTGGTATTATTTTCTGTAGAGTAAAAGTAGTTATGAAGATTAGCAAAGAACTAATTTTAAAGAACTAAAATGTATCCTTCATTAGAAACCCTTAAAAAGGGGGCACCTGGGTGGCTCAGACGGTTATGCATCTGCTTCTGGCTCAGGTCGTGATTCCAGAGTCCTGGGATTGGTCCCTGCATCGGGTTCCTTGCTCAGTGGGGAGTCTGCTTCTCTCTCCCTCTGCTGCTTGCTGTCCCTCTCTCTGTCAAATAAATTTTAAAAAATCTAAAAAAGAAGAAGAGGAAGAAGGAGGAGGAGGAGAAGGAGGAAGAGGAAGAAGAAACCCTTAAAAAGGAAGAACAGTAGTAGATAGTAGATAGTTTTCAGAGGGTGACATATTTATTGTGCACTATGAACTCCATCCCTACTTATTTCCACATCAGCCTGTTATACCAGCATCATTGTGCTGACACTGACAGCTGAGAATTAATTACATGTGAGACAGGTATTTTCTTACAGCTATGTGGAGTGCTGAAAACAAAGCAAGATGTTTTTGTTAGAGTTTATCGATAGGAGCAAGAATTCACCCAAATGTCACTCAATGCTTCTGGTCTATTCGGAGATATTAGATGTGAAAGAGAACAGAACACCTGTAAGTGTGTACATGAAGCCTGAGTTGGACAACTAGCATTTCTCTGCCTCCTGAACTTCCATCATCTCCCTGATGATAAAATGTGGAGAGGAGGCAATAAACTGCAAATTTTATGACCGCATTTTGGTGCTTGGAGCCAGCCTTCTCATTAGATCACATCCTGCCTGAGAGAGAGTGTGAGGGATGAGGGCAGATGGAGTTAGGCAGCCAGTGAGACCAGATAAAATATGTGACATGGTTCTTTATTTAGAGCTGAGAGTTCAGGTCCCTTTTCCATATCCTTTTACTCTGGCCTTTGTGATATTACAATAAAGTGAGCATAGAATGTCACCAAATGTAGAGGACTCCTGTGATTTATTTCTCTGACTTCTTCTGAGGCTGCATGAAACTTTGCTTCAAGACTTTCCAACTTAGTGGCTTAGTCAATTTTCAGAGAGCCACTGAGGTATACAGCTGAAAATGAATCTTGCAGAAGTGAATCAAGGACACGCAATTCCGGAGGCAGTTCCTTGGACGGTTATGTTATCCATCTAGTCAGCAGACACGGATTGAATGCCTACTATGTGCCAGTCACTTCCAAGTTCTGGAGTTTCCACAGTGAATAAAGCAAAAACAAACAAACATCCCTGCCTCCTAGACTCTAACTGAATGAATGAATGAATGGCCTGAAGGTGCAATTTGCAGGTGCAAAAGATTTTTGGAAACGACACGGACAACCATTTTGGCTATTCGACTCTTTCTGTTGCTTATTTCAGGGACAATTAATAATATGCCTGAATCTGACCTTAATTGTCAAAGTTAACATGCTTTTAAAAATTCCATTCCCTAGTCATTTATCAAAAAATGGCCAAGCACAATACTCAGCCGGGGAGATGCAAGGCAAGATGAGATTCCTCTGCTGAAGGAACAAATGATCAGGAAAGAGAAAAAGGAAAGCAAAGTGTTGTATAGGTTACTGAAGTGGGTCACCTAACTGCTTAGGGGAACCACAGTTTTCAAGAAGACTTGTGTATGTGGTTTTTCCATGGTACGTGGAGAGGAGGGATGAAAAGAACAAGGCAGAAAGAAGGTGCAGATGGAGGTTTTCAGGCAAAGGGAGCAGCCCGGGGAAGTCACAAAGTCATCACATTAAGTAAGGCACATTTTGATATGGCCGTGTGGCATCAGGAAAAGTTAATGGGTGTTGGAGTCAAGCATACCTGAGTTTGAATCCCAATTCAGGTTCTTCCTGAACATCCAGTTGTCTCATCTCTAAAATAGGAATAAAAATGCCCCCACGATAGAGAATTTGAAAGATGAAGTGTGCTAATATTTGGCCCAATGGAATGGGGAACAGGTGATGTTGTACGATGAGCTGAGGCCTTAGACAGCATTTCCGGGTTTTGCTTTTCCTCTCTTGGAATCCAGAGATGCTGATCTTCTCTCAGGAGAAGAGTCCCGCCAGACTGCTGGAGCATCCACCTAAAAAAGAACTAAGTCCATGTGGTGGAAAACTAAGGCACCCCAGCTGAAAGCTCTGGGCAATAGTCATCTGGGGCCTGCCAGTCCCTGGTTTATCTGTCACCTGACACAAAACACGTGACATTGCCCCATAAGTACCACAGGGAGAAGGGACAAGCTGTCGAACCCAGAATTGTGAGCAGATATATGGTGGTGGTTTCAAGCTGCTGAGTTTTGGGGTGGTTTGTTATGTAGCAACAGATAACTGAAAGAGATGGCCTAAGAAGTCTTTACTTTATCCAGGAGATGATGAGGTATCATTGGAAGACTTTAAACAAAGCAAGAACCTCAATAGATTTTTAGTTTGGAAATTTCACCCCAATGCCAACATAGAGGATATTCTGAATAGGATGTTACTGAAAGCAGGTGGGAAGATGGGAGCAACAGTTACCTAACACTTCAGGAGGATTTGTAAAGTAACAGAAGGACAGCAAAGATAAAGTGACTTTCATTAGTGTGCAACTCCAGGAGGATTTAGTTCTTTGCAGAATCCTTCTTGAAATTCTTGATTTTTGAACAAGGAGCCTGCATTTTTACTTTGCTCTGAGTGCTGCAAATTATGCAGCCGGTCCTAGGGAAGGAACCAACAGTGACAGCTCCAGGCCCTACATATCAGGGTGAAACAGATCTGACACAGTATGTTCTCGATTGTGGCAGCTTTGAATGGTACAAGGGCTGAGGGTCAGTATCCAAGTGAATGTCTGAGTCTCTCACTAGCAGTCAAGCTTTGATTACTCCAGTGCTTAACACTGGCGGCAGTTCCAAACAATAGAAACGCTAAGAATAAGAAAAGCAGTTCTATTTTTCTCCTCCTAAAAGCTACCTCAGTGGCCTTAAATGAGTCAAGCTTCTCCAGCTTCCTCATTCATGAAATAAGGCAATAATCATATCTGTACACAGCTCACAGGATTGTGGCAATTACACAGACATGTGAATGAAGCACTTTAAATTCCCCACAAGGAATGCATTCAACTAAACAGAAGTACTAAAAATAATTCTAGCATCAACAATAACCCTCATGCAGTGTCCTCAACCCTGGTCCTTCTGAGGTGGCATGACTTTGTACTCTTCAGAACACCCAGAATCAAAATGCCTGATGCTTTTCTGAGATAAAGAGAAGACAGTAAACAGATGAGTACTTGGTCAGGCTGGAAATGTGTTCAGATGATATAAACTCCTTTTTGTTTATTTATATTGTCTCATGACTTAGTTTTTTTGCATCCATCCTTTCATTCACTAAGTATTTATTGAACATACTTTATTATGTACCAGGCGCCATGCTAGGTGCTAGGAAAGAGAAACCAGGAAACCAGTAAGAATCCCTGCCCTTAAGAAGCTCCCAATATGTAAACTAGAGATTGATATAAATCAATCAGTCAATCAATCACACACACAAAACAATAAACTAGAAGATAATGTGCTAATGTTAGAATAGTATCATAAACTAAGTGCTACTGGAACACACAGAAAGAGACTGTTCATAGCGGACGGAGGAGAGAATGAGGACTTCTCTGAGGAAGTAATATTAAGTAGCAAGGAATTAATTTTGGCATGTTGAGAGAAAATAGAATCAATATAAGGTTAATTTTCAAGATTGGAAGATAAATCCAAAATCTGAAAATAATGTCACATTGATAAAGCCATATACCTACGGGCATCAATTTTTTTTTTACCGTCACGTTGTTTCTGTTTTCTAAAAAGCCATTCGCTAGCCAAAAGAATGTTGAAAAAGAAAACCAAAGCGGGTGGCATCACAATCCTGGACTTCCAGCTCTATTACAAAGTTGTACTGGCACAAAAACAGATACATAGATCAATGGAACAGAATAGAGAACCGAGAAATAGACCCTCAACTCTATGGTCAACTAATCTTCAACAAAGCAGGAAAGAATATCCAATGAAAAAAAGACAGTCTCTTCAACAGATGGTGTTGGGAAAATTAGACAGCCACAGGCAGAAGAATGAAACTGGACCATTTCCTTACACCATCCTTACACAAATAGACTCAAAATAGATGAAAGACCTAAATGTGAGACAGGAATCCATTAAAATCCTAGAGGATAACACAGGCAGCAACCTCTGTGACCTTGGCTGCCCCAATTTCTTGCTAGGCAATTTCTTGCTAGACCTGTCTCCAAAGGCAAGGGAAACAAAGGCAAAATGAACTATTGGGACTTCATCAAAATAAAAAGCTTTTGCACAGCAAAGGAAACAGTCAACAAAACCAAAGACAACCGACAGAGTGGAAGAAGATATTTGCAAATGTCTTTTCAGATAAACGGCTAGTATCCAAAATCTTTAAAGAACTTATCAAACTCAACACCCAAGGAACAAATAATCTAATCAAGAAATGGGCAGAAGACCCGAACAGACATTTCTCCAAAGAAGACATCCATCTCACACCAGTCAAAATGGTTAAAATTAACAATCAGGAAACGACAGATATTGGCAAGGATGAGGGGAAAGGGAAGCTGTTTTACACTGTTGGTGAGAATGCAAGTTGGTGCAGCCACTCTGGAAAACAGTATGGAGGTTCCTCAAAAAGTTGAAAATAGAGCTACCCTATGACCCAGCAATTGCACTACTGGGTATTTACCCCAGAGACATAAATGTAGTGATCCAAAGGGGCACCTGCACCCCAATGTTCATAGCAGCAATGTCCACAATAGCCGAACTACGGAAAGAGCTCAGATGTCCATCGACAGATTAATGGATAAAGAAGATGTGGTATGTGTACACACACACACACAGGAATACTACTCAGCCATCAAAAAATGAACTCTTGCCATTTGCAACAACATGGATGGAACTAGAGGGTATTATAAGTCAACTAGAGGGCAAAATAAGTCAATCAGAGAAAGACAATTATCATATGATCTCACTGATATGTGGAATTTAAGAAACAAAACAGAAGATAATAGGGGAGAAGAGGAAAAAATTAAAGTAAGACAAAGTCAGAGAGGGAGACAAACCATAAGAGACTCTTAATCATAGGAAACAAACTGAGGGTTGCTGGAGGGGTGGGGGTGGGGGATGGGGTAACACGGTGATGGTCATTAAGGAGTGCATGTGATGTAATGAGCACTGGGTGTTATATACAACTGATCAATCACTGACCTCTACCTCTGAAACTAATAATACATTACATGTTAATTAATGAATTTTAATTAAAAATTTTTTAAAGGAAAAAAAAAAGCCATCTGGGTTCACTGTGTATTTCTTCATGATTTGATACCAAGTTGCTGTGTGATCTTGGCAGTTCAACCAAACATCAATGAATATTTTGAGTTTCTTCAACCTTTGAACCTCAATTTCTTCTAAAAGTGAAAGACTGAGAAATAGGTAATACGTAAATTTAAAATACCAACTGATTTTTTTCTATTTTAATAAACAGACTGATTTTTAAATTAATCTACCAGGACTTACACTTAAAATACATCTTCACCAGGAGACCATATTTATATTCCAGTGGCATTAGCATCATTCAAAATATTTTCTGCTACTATACTTTTTTTTAATTTTATTATTTTTTTTAAAGATTTTATTTATTCATTTGACAGAGAGAGAGATCACAAGCAGGCAGGGAGGCAGGCAGAGAGAGAGGAGGAAGCAGGCCCTCCGCAGAGCAGAGAGCCCGATGCGGGGCTCGATCCCAGGACCCTGGGATCATGACCTGAGCCGAAGGCAGAGGCTTTAACCCACTGAGCCACCCAGGCGCCCCATACTATACTTTAAAAAAAAAAAGATTTTACTTATTTATTTGACAGAGATCACAAGTAGGCAGAGAGGCAGGCAGAGAGAGAGAGGGGAAAGCAGGCTCCCCGCCAAGCAGAGAGCCCGATGCGGGGCTTGATCCTAGGACCCCAAGATCATGACCTGAGCCGAAGTCAGGGGCTTAACCCACTGAGTCACACAGGTGCCCCAAGAACTTTTTTTTTTTTAAAGATGTTATTTGAGACAGAGAGAGAGGACACAGGCAGAGGGAGAAGCAGGCTCCCCCCTGAACAGGGAGTCTGATGCGGGGCTCCATCCCAGGACTCTGAGGTCATGACCTAAGCCACAGGCAGATGCCCAACCAGCTGAGCCACTGAGGTGCCCCTCTGCGACTATAGTTAATGATTTGAAAAGGTCCATGGAAACAGCCAAGGAAGAGGGGGAAATTTCTATCTCTCTGGCCCTCAGTTTCTTTATAGCCAGGTCCATATAAGCCGGTACTCTGCCTAGCCTGAAGAACCATGCGGAGGTTCAAATGCTAAGGTTATGTGAAATTGTTACCAGAAAATGTAATACAAATATCTTCCTTGGAGGGTGAGCATAATTTCATATCTGAGCCAAAAGTCATTCAGAATTAATGTCAGGTAAACAAAACAAAACAAAACAAACAAAACAACAACAACAAACAGAGACTATTTTGGGTCATATATGAACAGTGATTTTTTTGGGACTGACTTTTTCTTCAATTTGTACACAGGCTCTGAAGGTAGCTCGGTGAGATGACTTTATAGAAAGTGTAAACACTTCCATGTTAGTCTGAAGGTATAGTACCTCAAGATGACTTCTTTTAAACATTACCAATTTATTTATTTATTTATTTATTTATTTATTTTTTAAAGATTTTATTTATTTGTTTGACAGAGACAGAGAGAGAAAGACCACAAGTAGGCAGAGAGGCAGGCAGAGAGAGAGTGGGGGAAGCAGGCTCCCTGCCGAACAGAGAGCCTGATGTGGGGCTCGATCCCAGGACTCTGAGATCATGACCTGAGCTGAAGGCAGAAGCTTAACCCACTGAGCCACCCAGGGGCCCCAACATTACCAATTTAAAACCAGCTGTAGGGGTGCCTGGGTGGTACAGTTGGTTAAGTGTCTGACTCTTGGTTTCAGCTCAGGTCCTATCTCAGGGTTGTGAGATCGAGCCCTAGGGAGGGGTCTGTGCTCAGCGCAGAGGCAGCTTAAGAATCTCTCTCCCCGTCCCTGCCCCTCGGGCTTATGTGTTTGCTCTCTCTCTCTCTCTGTAAAATTAGTATATAAATCTTTAATTAAGAAAATAATAAAATTTTCTTTAAAAATAAAAAATAAAAACAACTGTAGTACCAATACTAGAGTCATGACTTACAGAGTGTGTTTTCTACATGATTTCTAAATAGGACCAATGATGATTAGTGCTGTAACTCATTTTTACAAAGAAGCAAGCACAATGATCATTGTAATGGATTTTAGCCATTTAAAAATGCTTTGCATAAATGATCTCATTTGAGCCTAACAACACTGCAAGGGATATTTTAATTTTATTCTGAGTTTACAGATAAGGAAATTGAGGATTATCTGTAAAATGATACCAGGCCAGTTGTTAACCTTCGGGAGCCTTAAATTAGTCACAGGGCAGAGTTTCAGTCCCACAAGTCCCAAATCTGAAGTCCTCCCATGTTCACACACATATTTAGACTACTAGACATCTTCACTGCACTGATGAACTTATTAAAGCTATGTCAAGCTTGTCTGGGTGTCTGGAACTTTCTGAACAGCCGTGTTTTCTTGTCCCCTCAAGATGCCAACGATCTGGGTTCACGACATGTTTTAATTCACTGGGAAGGGTCTGCTTCCTATCCTAAAGCACACCTGGTGGCCGTGTGGCATATTGACTAATGGATCCTTTTGGGGTCTCTATGGCATGTCTAGAAACAGAGGTCGAACTTGCCAGTTCCTAACCTCTTTCTTCAATTGTGCTAAGCTCTGGCCTTGAAACTAGGCACCCATCGTTAATGCTCACAACCACATACTAAAAAGGTCAGTGAGGCGGAGTTCCTAATGGACTTCCGGGCCCCAGCTACTCTTCATCCTTCTCTGGTCTGCTAGCTTCACCGATAAACCCTTGTCTTCCATTCCACTCTCATTCACTTCCTCCTTTTGTCACATACTCTAAGTGTTCACAGATGTCAAGTGTAGAAAAAGACACGTGGTGTTAATGCTTTAGTGCTGGCACAAAGGTACTTCCTGAAGAAGATATGGCCCCTCGCAGAGCTGTTTTGTAGGCTGCCCATCTATATTTATCACTGCCCGGTGCTGATTCTCGATTCAAATAGCCTCACAACTTTGGATCTGGCACGATGCCGCCCAGGATATCAGTCAACGGGCCATCTAGCCGTATCAAGTGCCGCTGTTAAGGGCAGGAATCCTAGCCAGGGATTTCTAAACTGCTGTCTGTGAAGAGGTTCTGTGCATTTTGGCTGGGGAAAACTTCCAAAAATAAAAACTAGATACCGTGGCCATTTGTTTCGACTTTGTGGAAGAATTATTCATCATCAGGGGAATGGACAGGACGGCGGAGAAGACAGCATGAAATTTAATTAATCACTCTGACAGGCAGACAAGAACTGAGCCCACTCTTTGCAGAGTAGTTGGAAATCTAGGAAATGGCGTGGGTGGGGGGTGGGGGGGGGAAGCATTTAGCCTTACCAAATTGCATTTATTTCTTTGGGAATTGGAAAGCCCCAGTGAAAATCAGTGCATGGAAAAGAAAGAACATAGTAATCGGGGGAGTGTGTACACTTTTAGAATATAGATGGAAGAGTGAAATTTGTTTCAATCTTTGTAATTTATTTATTCCACATGATGTTTACTAATTAAGGCCCTCCTGACAGAGGAGCAAATTCACTACTCCTTTAAGTTGGAGTTTTGAGCGGCTTAGGAGGTTGTAATCCTTTGACGTTGGAAGGTCTCTCATGCGGTCGGGGAGGGCTCTTTTTTAAGAGCAGGGACATTTGAGTTAAACAAAACTGGAGTTAATCCTGGCTTTCCTAATGGAAAAGTTTTCACTCTCTGTGCCTGCTTCCCATCTGTTAAAAAGTGATGCCAGTAATACAACTTTGTAAGATTATTGTGAAGAATAAATAAAAAATTAAACATAAAGAGCTTCCTGGCTGTTAGTAAATTCTCAGTAAATACTAATGAATATCTAATTGATCCACTCTACATAGGACTCTCATAGGTGAGGAGTTGTTGATTTTGCCTAGATAAATACTCTTGTGACTTTTCATGCCTGCTTTCTTTTTCTTGGTCTCCCAGGGGTGTGCTAAAGCCAATTTGTACTAGCTCACAAGAGCCAATTGTTAAATTTTTAGGAATTTTGAGATCTGGTTTTCAAATGCTGCCAATATTAAAAAATGGATGAAAAAAACAAATGACTAAAATTTATATTTAAAAAACAAAGTTGATAAATACTCAAAACTCATCACTCATTATTTTACGTATTTTACTGTTACCTATATTCTGGATGGCATTTATGTGTATTTTATCTGCATGGGGAAAAGACGGCAGCATGGGGAGCTACTGTGCATCTCTTCCCTACTTGTGTTCAATGACATCCTTCTAGTGGCTTGAAAAGGGCCAAGTGACTAGAAAATCAACATCCCTCTTGTGGCTTCTGTAGGCCACGGCGTACAGAAATAGGCAAATATGATAATTCAAGACTTTGTTTCCAAAGAGCCAATCATAAAACACTTACCGGCACATAAATGTCTCTGGTCCTCCAAATATGCAAACCAGTTTAAAAAAAAAAAAAAAATTCACCACTGCCTTCAAAGGTTACTTTGAAATTTAGTTGTTTTCAAAGGAGGAGGTGTTTATGTACATATAATCTAAATTGAGTCACTTCCTACTGTATTATATAAAGTCTGTTCCATTTATTTTTCTTACTTGTCTGAGTCCTAGTTGAATTTGAGGTGTTATATTTTTGGTTGCTGTCTGTCAAACCATCTCCAAATTCTTAAAATCTGTTTTTCCTCAGAGCCCAGTACCACATCTGTCCTTCACATATTAGGCATTTCATAAATATTTGTTGAAAGAATCAGATATATCCCAGGCATAATTTTATCTGTATTAATGCTACACATTAAAAACTTGGATTAATTTAATGTGAGGACATATAAAAACTGATTGTGATAAAGATTATGCTTTGTAGGATCCACCTCTTAAGAATGAGTCAAATGTACTACCTATTCTAACCTAATTCTTTCATGAAGTAAAAAATTGTTTCAAACAATAAAACTTCCATTTTTAATGAAAATTTTATTTTTATAAACATGCCAGTTAATAAACTTTTAAATAGGTATTTATTTATCAAACATTTGATTTCTTACTGGCTGTTTTTTAAGTATCTGAAAGTTTGCCTACTCTTGATTTGGGAGAATTACTAAAAATCCTAAAATTATTACATATTTGTCTCCAATTATGCAGAGCTAAGTTTTTAAATAAAAACATTAGCATATATGGTACATCACTGATGCTTTGTTTTTTATATAAATATTAAACTCAGAACCTGAAATAAAACAGGGGAAAGAGAATGAGATTTAGATTTGTAAGACTTGAGTTCAAGTTCTGCTCATCACTTAAGTGCTGTGACCTTGGGCCAGCAGTCAGTTAACCGTCTGTAAAGTTAACACAACAGGTGTATATTAACATACCATGACATATTGTGAGGATGATTTAAGGGAGTCTGGCATACAGTAGATTTTTTTCAACACATACTAATTTACCGTGAAACCTCCTTTATATTTATTTATTTATTTATAAAGATGTTATTTATTTATTTGTCAGGGAGAGAGATCACAGGTAGGCAGAGAGGCAGGCAGAGAGAGAGGGAAGGAAGCAGGCTCCCCACCTAGCAGAAAGCCCACTGCAGGGCTTGATCCCAGAACCCTGAGATCACAGTCTGAGCCGAAGGCAGAGGCTTAACCCACTGAGCCATGCAGGCACCCCTCATTTACATTTATTAAGTAAATCCAGATCAGTTGATTCTTAAAGAGCCTTAGTATATGCAAGTGAAGAAATCCAAAAGACCAGATTTTTTGGAATAATTCACTTCCTTAATTTTGTCTGACTAAAATCATTTGTCCCTTAATTCATTAATCTGGTATCTCCATGCTGCTTTTCTTTTTCTTCTCAGCAATTGCCCACTACCTACAAAAACAAATTTTAGATTCTATTCCGCCTCAACTCTTTCTCATGACCCCTAGTCCTCCAAAATCCCTCCTCACTCTTTTGTCTACTCTGGAGATCCAGCCCAAATGCTCTACTCTGGCCAACTCTGGTCCTTATTACTCTTTGATTCAGCCATGCTCTTGATTTTCTCTTTTCCGTACCCCAAATGTCATCCTGTCTACTCTTCCAGGTAGGAAAATAATGATAGTCATTTCAGGAACATTCATTCTTCCTTTTTTTTTCAAGATTTCTTGGTTGTCTTTTTATACCCATCAGGGTTCAATCTTAATTTCCTCAACCTTTGAATTCTGAAGTTCTGCTTAACAACACATCTCGTTGGTGCAATTTTCCACCCAACTGATCTGAGTATATTGATCTCATCACCTAGAGAGTGAACTTGATAGTCTTAGTTTTTAGTAACTCCTTCCTTATCACACAGTATCTAACACTGTGTTAGCAAACAATGTACATGAAATGTTTACTGGTGTCCAAAGTAGTGTTTATTGGGGGTTTTTTTCTCCCCAAATATATTTTTCCCATTCCTTAGCTTTTTATAGAGTTGGGAAGAAAACTGTAGGCTGAGAGTCAAATATTCCAGAAATACAACAAACCTCTGGCTGTTTACTAGATAAAAATGATATAAGGTTCCTAAATACTTGATGAAAGTACATGAAGCAAGATATTTTTCCTACTAATGAGTAAAGGGTATTTTTTTTGCTTATACAAAGTTTTCAGACAGAATGAGTAACATGAAAACAAATCTAAGACCAAGATTGATAAGTCAACTGTAATTTTTATCTACAGAATTGACTCTCTTTATAAATAATTGGACATATTTTTAATTTACTCAGAAACTTTTTGTTTTGTTTTGTTTTGTTTTAAGTTGGCTCCATGCCCATCATGGAGCCTGACACAAGCCCCCAACTCACGACCCCCTCAGAAACTTTTTTGAAATTGAGGCTTGCCTCAGTTTTCATTTAAATGAATAAAGGAATAGATCTTTAGAAGCAGAGGAAACTCTAAATTCCAGATTTTTTTCCGACTCAGTTCCTCATAATAAATTACAGAGTTCTAGGATAGAATTGGGAGAGCTAATTAATGCGCATTGACTTATATTTCATTATCTCTATTCTCTATCTCTATCTATCTATATCTCTATTACCGTTCAAGCCCCACAGATTCTTTTCAGTTTAGGCTGCTTAGAATTCTTTCCCCTTTCATTCCATCCCCTCCCTGCAATCCAAAGAGAGCCAGGAGTAAGAGTTAGAAAAAAGGAAAACAAAGAAATAATTATCAGGGCAGCTGGATGGCGTAATCAGTTAAGCATCTGACTCTTGATTTCCGCTCAGGTCATGATCACAGGGTCCTGGGATCAAGCACTAGGTCAGGCTCCACGCTCAGCGTGGAATCTGCTTGAGATACTCTCTCTCTCCCTCTGCCCCTCACACTCATTCTCTCTCTCTCTCAAATAAATAAATAAAATATTTTTTTTTAATTTAGAACAAAGAAATAATTAACCATTTCTTTCTACCTGACCTCTTATTTCTTTCTTCTCTTTCTACTAAGCCTAAAATAATTCTTACAGAAGTGCTATGACTACCTTTTTTGAAGTATAGCTTGCATATTCAAAAGCAATGCAATTAAAGGATAAAGGCAATAGAACTAAAGTAGACACAAAGTCATACAGATACAAGTTGGCTTAAAAAAGTGTAAAAAGATGGGGGAAAAAACTGGCCTTTAGTGTCATACAACTCTGTTGTGATAACAGAAGATGTGTACAATATGGTTCAACTACATCCTTTTTTGCTCCAAGGACTGTGGTTTACTTATAACTTCATGAACCAAGATGTGTATCACGTTTATAAAAGTTTATCCAAGACTGAGAAACAGTTTGTAGAAGAGTGTTAGGAAACAGGGAATTTGCAATAATAAAAATTCAGCAGGCTTCCAACATGTGAATGTTTTCATAGCAGATGGAGAGGGCATCTTTAATTGATAATCCCCCTGGTGTTTACAGAATTAGAGCAGGGATAACCACTTGCACTTTGCACACATTAATTATTCTGTCTTGATCCGATCAGAAAATCATGAGCTTGTCCATTTATAAACATGAGGATTACACAGAAGCCAGTAAGTAGTCTCATTGGGGATGTCCAGTGAAACTTAACAGAATGAAGAGTTCTGTTATTATCATTTCTGCTTGTTGTTATCTCAAGTCCCATATTTGTATTTTTTGCTTTGCCCTAAAAATAAGTGAAGTCAAATTGCTTCAAACCAGTCAGTTATTCTAAGCATATACATGAAATAACAGGGGTGTCTGGGTGGCTTAGTTGCTTAAGCGTCTGCCAGAGGGCTCAAGGTCATGATCTCGGTTTCCAGGGACTGAGCCCAGCATCCAATGCCCTGCTTATGGGGAGCCTGCTTTGCCATCTCCCTCTGCCCCTCCCCTCCACTCATGCTCTCTCTCTCTCCCAAATAAATAAATAAAATCTTTAAATAACAAAAGCCTCCCACTATTAAAAGTTCTCCTCTGTCTTATTCTTAATTTTGTTTTTCCACTTTCCTCTTTAAAAAAAAAAAAAGATCAAATGCTCTTCTCCTTTTTAAATTGCTCTGGCTTCATTCCTATTTCCTGCCATTTCTCCTCTATTTTAAAATGAAGTTTCTGGCCCATTTAGAAGTAAATTTGGCTTACTGACTATTTCTATGCCTGCACATGTAAATTTAGTACAGCAACTCAGATGGAGGCGCTCCGTGTTTTCGAAGAAAATTAGAACAGAAAGAGCCCTTTAAAGTCATCTAGAGCCCCTTCATTTTCTTGTAAATAGAAAATGAATCAAATTTCATTCCTCTCTCATCAAATAAAGACAGATAAGGAGAAAGATCCTTGGCTGCAAATTTAGTCAGATTTTTGCAACTGATCCCCTAAAAGCTTGAATTGGGTCTATGTGTGGGTGTTAGAGTGGCCATAAAAAAACTGTGGTCAGACTCAGGTTGCTTGGTTTCCAGTCTCCTGCTTCTGGCTTGCTCTCTTTGGTCCTCACATAAAATTTCAGAATCTGTTTTATTTTGTTCAGAAAGGATTACTCATACATAAGAAGCACTTAGAAAACTACCTTAAAATATCCTTCTTTGTTTTCTTTTTCGGCCAAAAAGAACATGTCAGGGGCACCTGGGTGGTTCAGTTGGGTAAGTGCCTGCCTTCAGGTCAGGTCATACTTGTGCTTTCTCTCTCCAGCTCTCTCTCTGATAAATCAATCAGTCAGTCAATCAATCAAGCAAGCAAACGTGTCAGTCAGAAAAAACTATTTGTTTTTGTGTCATTCTTTTTTATAATTCAATACATGTTTCAGGTAAAAAAAAAAGTTCAATTTATAAGACATCTGTGTTATACAAGGGATTAAGTTGACCTTTGGTGTGTAGTTGAATTCCATACATGATAGTTTCTAATAAGTGGAAGCTGGGGATATATTTTAGAAAGGAGTATATACCAAAGGCATCCTGACCACAGAAAAACATGAGCTGTCCCTTTGACAGTATCTTTGATCTGCTTAAGAAAACAAAGTTTCAATTCTGCTACTGCTGTCTCCTGACAGTTGGAATAGGAACTCTGTTAGAATCTGCTAATATTTTATAGATTTTTTTTTTACTTATTTGATATATTTTTCTTGAGAAAACATTTTTTCCTTCTGTTATTAAATCATACTAATCTAGTCTGTTTTAATCTCCATGAGTATATAGCAGAACAAGGTCACCTTCACCCAAAATCTGAGCAGCAGGTTCTACTATGCATCCTCTTCAAATGAGGCATCACTTTTTCTTCTGTTAATGGGGGTCAACAATTTGCTAAAGTCTTTATCGTAATGTGGGTTGATGGTTTAAGCAACTTTAGTTCATCTCATTGCATTCTCTGACTTTTCTGTTTTCCACTAAGTAGAACAGAATGTCTCACTAGACATAGAAATGCTGGCCAAGTTAGTAAACAAAACAAGCAAACAAACAGCTTTGATTAGCCCCTGGACTCAGAGGTATTTTGCATTGATGAGGGAGATTGCTAATATTTCTAAGGACACAGACTTTTAAGAAACACCAGAAATACTGCATCAAATTCATCCTTGTATACACTCATTCGCGCCTCCCAACCGCACTTCCTGTTATGTTTAATATGTTCTGAGATGTTCTTACAGTGTTCAGTGAGCAGATCAGGAAATGCATGTAAATGTTTTAGTCTTACAGAAGATGGAGACACTTTTAAGGTCTTAGGAATCTTTTTCTTACTTAAAGAAACGAAACTACTTTAAACAATGGTCCATCAAGTCTTAGTGTGGTTCTCCTAAAAATCATTCATATTAAAGACTTCTTTACCAGTTATTGCATATCACATGGGTGCTAATAAAATGGACCTTGCCTAATGAACAGCTGTTATTATTGGTAAAGCTGATTGAAATAAGAGAGAATTACAGCCAGCTGCAAAACACATTCATGAGTGGTGAGAGAAACTAGCAGCTGGTATTCCATTGCTATAAATATTTTTAATTAAAATTTGCCTCCTGGTTTTCAATTTACGTAATAGTAGGGATTTTTAGTTACTTACTTTACTGGTAAAGTGATGGCTTTCTCCTCAAGAGAGCTTTTTAATTTTTCTATTAACAATAACTATTAACAATAATGGTGGCATCCTGCTGGCTGATGGGAAAATGAGATCCATGATGAAATTCTCATTCTTTGCTGAAACTATCTTCCTAAGAATTTCAAAGTTTTGTTTGTTTGCTGTTAATGTCTATTTCTAGACAGAGTCCCAGCTACCCATCAGCTCTTACAAAGAGTGAAGATAGTGAATTGATATATAAGTATCAAAGTGGGGCCTGCATTACTACACACACACACACACACACACACACACACACCCTTATTGAAATTCTGTGTTCTGACTTCTAAGACTCTCCTCTTAATACTTCCCTTTTATCTCATCATTTGTTCTCAAACATTGATGCTTTCTAGAATCTAGATCCCAGGTCACTTCTACACTGTATGCTGTCCTCAGATATACTTGACTCCCCTGTGGTACTGACATATCTATATATTAATGATGCAAAAATCACATTCTCTAGCCCTTCTCCTGGGCATTAAGGTTGTACATATGGATCCTCTAGGCATTTAAAGCTCATTAGTTTCCCCACATCTGCTCTCCTCCTAATCCCAGTTAATAATACCACTATCCCAAAGATGTGGAATATATATATGCCACAAAATATTATTCAGCCATAAAAAAGAATGAAATCTTGCCATTTGCAATGACCTGGATAGTGCTAGCGAGTAGTGTGCTGAGAGAAATAAGGCTGTCAGAGAAAGGCAAATACTGTATGACTTTCACTCATATGTGGAATTTAAGAAAGAAACAAGCAGAGGGAAAATAATGAGAGAGCATGAGAGAGGCAAACCAAGAAACAGACTCTTAACTATAGAGAACAAACTGATGGTTACCAGAAGGGAGGTGGTTGGGTGGGATGGGTTAAAGAGGTGATGGGGCTTAAGCAGTGCACTTGTGATGAGCATTAGGTGATGTATGGAGTGCTGGACTACTATACTGTACTCCTGAAACTAATGTTAACACTGTATGTTAACTAGCTGGAATTAGAAGAAAACTTAAACAAAATAAAATACAAATAATAATAATAATAATAACACCACTATCCCCTAAATCACTGAAGCCAAAAGCCTTAGAGTCACTTGAGACTTCTTTACCCTCAAGTTCTTGACTACATACTATCAGTCTCCAAGCTCTGAAGATTTTACTTCCTAAATGTTTCTCAGCTCTGTTGCTTCTACCTTCATCCCCATTGCTATAGCCCTTCATCTGGACTGGGAATATTCTTGCCTAGAATGGTGGACTAGCCTCCTAACTTGTCTTTTTCCTAGATTTGACCCTTCAAATTTGTCATTAATCTAAAATGAAGTCTGACCACATCACTCCCCTGCCTATAATTTTTCAATGGCTTTCCACCATCTCCAGGATAAATTTTGAAGTTTTTAGCATGGCATTCAAGGTCTTCCCTGATCTGGCCATTCCTCACTTCTGGTTTCAGCTCAGACTGTGATCTCAGGACCATGAGATCAAAGCCCCGCATCAGGTTCCACACTCAGTGTGGAATCCAGTTGAGATTATCTTTCTTTCCCTCTGCCTCTCCCCTTGCTCATGTGCTCACTCTCTCTCAAATAAATAAATAAAAACTTTTAAAAAAGGATGGATTTTAAATAATGACATTAGATCAATATTCTTCAGGGTCTGTACATTAAATAGACAAGTTTGGAAATTTGAATTTTTTAAAATACCCATTACTTTTATTTTAATAAGGTGGGCACTTTAGGGGCACCTGGGTGGCTTGGTAGGTTAATAAGCCTCTGCCTTCAGCTCGGGTCATGGTCTCAGGGTCCTGGAATTAAGCCCCACATCAGGCTCTGCTCAGCAAGGAGCCTGCTTCCCTGTCTCTCTCTGCCTGCCTCTCTACCTACTCATAATCTCTCTGTCAAATAAATAAATAAAATATTTTTAAAAAAAATCTATTTAAGATGGGCACTTTATTGGTAAAAGCAGGATATCTTATCTGTCTCTTATTTACAAATGATATTCAATCAGAGGCATCTGGGTGGCTCAGTGGGTTAAGCCTCTGCCTTCAGCTCAGGTCATGATCTTAGGGTCCTGGGAAAGAGCTCCGCATTGGGCTTTCTGTTCAGAGGGGATCCTGCTTCCCACTCTCTCTCTGCCTGCCTCTCTGGCTACTTGTGATCTCTCTCTTTCTGTCAAATAAATAAATAAAATATTTAGCCACCCCCCCAAAAAAAAAAACAAACAAACAGATGATACTCATCCAAAACCACTCATTCTCCTGGAAAATAATGATATGTTGCAAGAACTCCTTATTGATGTACTTAATTTGCCTCCAGTGACCCAAGACTTATGTTTCAAATATCTTCAGAAGAGGAATATCTATTATAATGTATGAGCAATGAATCTACTACTATAGTATAAACTTTTGAACATTTATTTATGAAAAACTTTATTTGAGCCATTTTTTTAGCTAAGAAATCAGGGTTTAGAAATGCATCGATGGGTCTAAACAGTCATTATTAAGCACATAGCTGAGAACCTTGCTTATTTGTCTTAGCACTGGGGGCTAAATGCAACAAGTTGCATGAGAAAGAATGTTTTGTATAATCTAAGTTTCTCTGTATTCAAGAAGTAATCAAACCTCCCAGTTTCTGTTAATAATGCAGACCAACCTAGTAAAAAATAGTTGGAAATGCTAGAAAAAATACAATACAATATACAGACATGTCTGTGCACATGCACACACACAAACACAAATGTATGGCTGATTTTTTTTTTTTTTAATTGAAAGGGAATCCTGAATCAGTGGAAAGAAAGAGAAAACTTACAGTCATTGTGACAGTTTTATAATCTGATATCTCAAAGGATCCTAGCTGGCAGCATAGGGATTATTGATGTCCCTGTTAGGACAGCAAATTTTGTCTTCAATTTTGAGTTCAGATACTGCATTACTGAGATGACTTTACATGTGTATGGTACCTAGGTGAGTGACAACAAAGTCTATCTTGGCCTAAAGCTGAGTGGAAACAAAGTTCTACCAGAAAATCTAAAAACCTCTGTCATATACTGATGGGAAATCCAGTTGTATATTGCTAGCTATGTGCAGGATTCTTTAGGTTGAAAATAATAACAAGGTAACTCTGGATAAATGAACACCTCGAGGCAACTAGCAGAAGTTTTGTACGAATAGTTCAAAACACAGAATGTTCAGAAATCTTACAGCAGAAAAAAAAAATCCTCAGTTGAAAATGAGATCACAGTAGGAAAAATTACTATACAGATAATATTCATTATGTGGGAGAGTTAACAGATACAATTATTAGAAGAATTAACACTCTATAAGGACTTGAGCTAGTAGAACAGTCTAAAAAAGACTGTAAAATAAATGCTTAATGCATTCACAAGATAAAAGGACTAGAAACCAGGACGCCTGCGTGGCTCAGATGGTTAAGCATCTGCCTTCAGCTTAGGTCATGATCCCAGGGTCCTGGAATCAAACCCCTGCATCAGGCTCCTTGCTCAACAGGGAGTCTGCTTCTCCCTCTCCTTCTGTTCCTTTCCCCCCTCCCCCATCCCCTGCTCATGCACACTCTGTCTTCCTCAAATAAATAAATAAGTAAAGTCTTAAAAAAAAAAAGGACTAGAAACCAAGAATAAAGGATACTTAGAAGGAAAAAAACAAATAAAATGTACAGAAATTATATAGCTACCAGAGAAACAATGAATTGGAAGACAATTCTAAGGAAATAGATTAGAATGAAGCACAGAGATGTACAGAAATACCAAATATCAAAGAGTGGTTAAGAGAAAAAAAGGGGGCACCTGGGTGGCTCAGTCAGTTAAGTGCCCAGCTCTTCATTTTGGCTCAGGTCGTGATCTCAGCATTGTTAGATTGAGCCCTCGTACTTGACTGGGCTCATGCTCAGCATGGAGTCTGCTTGAAATTGTCTCTCTACCTCTCTCTGCCCCTCCCCACTCCCTGTGACGTGCAAATGTGCACACACACACATGCTCTCTAAAAAATTTTTTTAATTTAAAAAAAGAAAGAAAAGGAAGACACAGTGAGATCAACAAAGCTTTAAGTGGAATTGCAAAAAAGAAAAGAAAGACTTAGGGAGAAAACAGATTAAGATGTTCAGTGTTAATGAAAACATGAATTTATAGACTGAAAACACACAAGTCCTACATTTAAAGAAAATCCATTGATAGATACTTTGATAGATACTACAAAATTTCAAAGACACTAAGAAAAAACGTTAATAGCAACAAGAGGAAAAAGCACAGATTACCTACAGAGGAACAGTTATTAAATTGATAGTAGTATTGCTATCAGCAACAGTAAAGGCAGAAAGACAACTGAATGATTCATAAGATGCTGATAAAATGTGAACCTAGAATTCTATATCCAAGGGAATTTCTTCATGAGTAAGAACGAAATAAAGATATTATATAAAGAAGGCTAGGGGATTTAGCACTCACACACCCACACTGAAAGAATTATTCAAAGATATATTTCAGTGAGAAAGGAATTCAATCCATAGAGGGAGAGGGGCAGTGTGAGCAAAGAAATGTAGAAACATATAATTCAACCTAAATAGGTATTGACTTAAAATAAACAAATATATATGTATGCATGTGTGTTATATTTGATTAATTGAAAGATATTTAAAAACAATGTGCAATACTTCTATGCAACATTATATTGAATGTCCAAACCATCATGGTAAGAAAAAGGAATAAAATCTTAAGGATTAAAAAGAAAGAAACAAAACCACCATTATACAGAGACTACATTTTGATTATGCTAAAATCCCATGAGAATCCACAACTAAAATTATAAATTAATGAGTATCCTGAGTGCTTGCTACATACAATATTAACATATAAAAGTCAATTATAATTTTAATTATCTACAATACAGAAAATGTAATTTTAAAAGATACCATTTTTTAAAAAGGAACACAATTGCTAGGTATTTCAGAATACCTATACAAATGTGCAGAAATGGGTGGTCACAATGTGCATGCACTTTACCACCTTGGCCATCGCCTGGCCTATGGACTTTGTACACATGGTCTAAATTTATTGGTTCACTGGCTTCTCAGTCCATAACAGATGAGAATGAACTGTCTCAAAGAGCAGGAAGGAACTTTGGGGAGTTTGAATGCCCCTGAGAGCCTGCCTTAGTGCTGGGAATTCTCTTGTGTAAGAGAAAAATGAGGTTAGTACTTTCAGTTTCTATTTCACAGAGGTTAGACTATACTGTTAGGGAACAGCCAAAAAAGAATAAGAGAAGTGACAGCCAGAGGTTGAGAGGAGCCAGAGAATCATAAAAGCAGGCACAAATCTGTCACCTCTTTATATCATGATGGATGCTATCACAACCCTGGATCAAAAAGATTAAATTTGGTTTATAATGTTTAATTAATGTTTATAATGCTAAGAGAGCAGGATGGTGGGTAAATAAAATTTTTGATGCCTAAAAAGAAAGTTCAGAAATGTGAGAAATGTTATGGAAAGTCATCAAATAAGACATAAATAAATGGGGGAGATTATACCATGCTTAAGGATAGAAAAACTCAATGTCCTATAGATGTCAGTTCCTGCCAGATTAATTTTAAATCAGATCCCAATCCCAATAGCTGTGTGTTTGTGTATGTATGAGAGTGTGTATAATTAGACAACTGATTTTAAACATTTAATTAACACAGGGACAAGAGTAACCCAAACAATTTTTTAAAAGGTCAAGATGCACCAACATCTCCTACTAGATATCAGTACTAACTACAAAAAAAAAGCATGGTGTTAGTACAGGGATAGGCTAAAAAAAACAATGAAACAGACTAGAAAGCCCATGTATGCAAAGTTTTTTTTTTTTAAAGATTTTATTTATTTATTTGATAGAGATCACAAGTAGGCAGAGAGGCAGGCAGAGAGAGAGTGGGAAGCAGGCTCCCCGCTGAGCAGAGAGCCTGATGTGGGGCTTGATCCCAGGATCCAGGGATCATGACCTGAGCTGAAGGCAGAGGCTTTACCCCACTGAGCCACCCAGGCACCCCATGGAATGTGACCTTTAAACAGTCGATCTGGAATTTTCTGATCAGACTAGTGAGGTAATCTGCATGATAAAAACCCTGTTATTCCCTTCCCAGCAATGCCTTGGCCTGAAAGGATCCTTTCTTTTCTTTTGCTGGTACTTCCTTGCCTCACCCTCCTTCCATTTTGTACAATTCCTTGGAGTATCTCTGTCATTAGTAGATCTGAGGTACCCAATCCGTGAATTGCTTAAAAAAGTCAATTAGATCTTAAAAATTGCTCAGTTTAATTTTTTTTTAAGATTTTGTTAGGTTAAGAGAGCAGCAGTCTCCCTGCTGAGCAAGGAGACTGATGTGGGACTTGATCCCAGGAGGCTGGGATCATGACCTGAGCTGAAGGCAGACGTCCAACCAATTGAGCCACGCAGGTGTCCCTGAATTTTTTTTTTTTTAACAGAATGGATAAACTAAAGCCTAGATGGTCTAAAAGATGCTAGGTAACACTTGACAGAGATTGTGATTTTTTCCCTCGTCACCAGCATTTTCAAGGCCCTTGTGATTCTCGTCATCAGCAGAAACTGGGTAAAGGGCCAATACAGTATTAGACTGAGGAAGATTTTACTACCTATTCCATTCCTGACCCTCTCATAACCCACTTTTCCAGAACCAAGGAGAATTTAAGTCCCTCCTATTTGTGAATCTGTGAATGAATATAAACAGAGATGTATTTTCAGTAAAATGTTCCACTATCTGAGATAGATGTTGTTTATCTGACAACAATACAGACCCAGAAATTCTTTTTTTTTAAAGATTTTATTTATTCATATGACAGAGATCACAAGTAGGCAGAGGCAGATAGAGAGAGAGGAAAGCAGACTCCCCGCTGAGCAGAGAGCCCGATGTGGGGCTCGATCCCAGGACCTGGAGACCATGACCCGAGCTGAAGGCAGAGGCTCAACCCACTGAGCCACCCAGGCGCCCCAAGACCCAGAAATTCTGAGTGGACGTTTAAAAACAGAACTAATAAGATGACACTGGTATCTGTTATGGTAAATCCTGAGGACTCTTCATTGAGCCATCTGGGGTAGTATGTGGTATGATTTGAAATGGGGTCTGTGAGCCAGTGGTCAAAGAATTCCTGAGACTTTTTCTTGGTGCATAAAGGGTGGTTTTATTAAAGCACAGGGACAAGACCCATGGGCAGAAAGAGCTGCTCTGGGATTGTGAGCAGTGATTGATTATATACTTTAAAGTTGGGAAGGTGGTGAGAAAGAAAGTTTCCAAAAGGATTTTGATATAGTAAAGAAGACTTTAGGGATGCTGGAGGCCTAGCTATTATCAAGCTAAGGATGTTTTTTCCTTTACAAAGGCATTAACATTGAGACAGTCAGGAGTTCATGGAAGAATGTCATCATTCTCTGCCTGTCTCAAGTATTTGCCAATGGGATGCAGGTTATAAGGAAATTTAATTCTATGTACACTCCTTTTGCCTTTGTTCTCCACTATCAGTATGGAATGTATAGCCAGTTTACATAGTCTCCTACCTTATAGCTTATATCCAGCTAGAGCCCAGTGATAAAAAACACCTTTGTAACTTTGCCATATCCTTGGGGGTCTGCTGTTTACCTGGTTTTTAATGGCTTACTCTTGGGAAATGGTCTCAGTGTTTTTAAAGTTACAAAGAAAATTGTTCTGCTCGATTTTATTCCATACAGAGATGCTGTCTGGTGTGGAGAACAAAGGCAAAAGAGATGTAGATAAAAGGGCACCTGGGTGGCTCAGTCATTAGGTGTCTGCCTTCAGCTCAGGTCGTGATCCTGGGGTTCTGGGTTCGACATCGGGCTCCCTGCTCAGTGGGGAGCCTGCTTTTCTTTCTCCTACTTCCCCTGCTTGTGTTCCCACTCTCATGGTGTCTCTCTCTGTCAAATAAATAAATAAAATCTTAAGAAAGAAAAAAGGAAGGAAGGGAAGGAGGAAGGTAGATAAAATAAAATTTCCTTAAAACCTGCTGTCCATTGACAAATACTCAGGCAGGCAGAGTACGACATTCTGCTAAGAACTCCCGACTATCTCAGTGTTAATGCCTTCCTAGAAGAAAAAAAACAATATTAGCTTGACAATAGCCAGGCCTCCAGGATCCCAAGAATCTTCTGTAGCATATGAAAATCTTTTGGAAACTTTGTCTTCATCTCCCCCAATTCCGAAGTATATAATCAGTTCCTCCTCACAATCCCGTGCAGCTCTTTCTGTCCACATGTCCTGAAAACAAAACAAAATGAAAACAAAAAAGCCTTTTTGCACTGAAGATGTCTCAAGAATTCTATGACTGTTGGCTCCAAATCCCAATATTTCCACATCACTGTCTAGATTGCTGGGGACTAGAGAACATCTCAGACTGCAGAATGGCTGGTCAGCCAAGCGTATGAGTTGGGAATCTGTCCTTTGTTATCCAAGGTAAGGATACACTCCAGAAAGAGTTATCACTTGTTGTTTCTATTTTTTGTTGTTTTCGTTGTTGCTATTTCTAAATCTTTTTATAAACCCTTATGTTTACTGCAGAATGAGGCACCATGGAATTAGAAATGATACAGATTTTGAAAGCTCAGAAAGGTTATTTCAGCAACTCCTGGCCCAGATAAAGCTCTCCCTAGTGGTTAGAGAAGAAAAGGTTTGAATCCTCTTAAAAGCTCTGTTTTCTAACCACTTACAGAGATTATCCTATAAATTGAATATTATCATTTTATTTCCTGTTATTGTCTAAAAAAAGTGGCTCTCAGTGTTAAAGTGACTCTTCTAACCATAATTTTATTTCACTATCAATTGTTTAAAATACTAGTAAATCAGCCATTATGTGTTCTCATCTTAAGAAATAAAGCTCATGCTCTAAAAATTGTAATTCTCTTATTCGAGTTTTTCAAAGGTCTGTATCAGTAGTTAGTCACGCACTTATTCCACAGATACATAATAAACATAAAAAGACAAAAAAAAACATTGTCATATTTTTTCTCTCAACTATTACCTTTCATTGACAACATCTTTTTTTTTCAGTTTCCAACTGGGCCCCTTTTAAGCAAGTGTTGCAGGATTTTTCCAACATCGGTGCCCGTGATTCTTAGGCCACTCCGAAGAATGCAGAGGTAGACCAGACGTAGTGGGTAGCAAGCAAGGCCTTCCTTTGGGGTCCTCAGTTGGTGACACTGCTTCAGAGATAGAAGAGGTGGACCAGATGAAGAGGTGGGCAGCAAAACAAAGTTCAATAAGCAACAGTACAAATGTCCCATAGAGGGAGAGTACCTGGGTTGCTACCAGAATGTTTACGTCTGGGGGGTTTTATAGGCTTGTTGATGAATGCACGTGTCACCCAATCAGATCTTTGTCACCTATCTAACACATGGGAAAGGATGGAGGGCTCCTTCCTGGGTGTGGTAAAATCCTTTTAGGGTGGTTTCCTCTTGGTGGGGGGAGCGGGGAATCCTTGTCCCTGCCTGCCTGTCTGCCTTCCAAATATCCTTCATCACAAAGCTGTATCACTTAGCCCTTAACCACGTGGGACTTATTTTATTTTATTTTATTTTATTTTATTTTTTATTTGAGAGAGAGAGACAGAGATATCCAAAGAGAGCAGGAGTTGGGAGGAGAGGGAGAAGCAGGCTCCCCACTGAGCAGGGAACTTGATGCAGGGCTGGATCCCAAGACTCCTGGATCATGACCTGAGCCGAAGGTAGACGCCTAACCAGCTGAGCCACCCAGGCACCATTACCTCGAAGGACTTCATAATGAGTTTCCTCAGCATGACCACAGGCCCAAGGGTGCAAGAGCACCTGGCCCTGGGGGTCCCAAACAGAGGAGCTTCTACCTATTGTCACTGACAAAATCCAGAGGCAGAGAGGCAAGTGGTGGTGAAACAGGAGAGGGATTTATTCCAGCGAGACCAGCACCAGGAAGACAGCAGACTAACATCCCCAAGACCTTCTCTAGAGCACTGAAAATACTTCTAGGTTATGTAAAGAAAATGGACAAAGATGGTGGGTAGGTGCAGGTAGGCAGTAAAAGGCAGGCTGATCTTTGTCTGGAGTCAGTCACTTAGGGTCTTGCTGGCCTCATGGCATTCCTTACTGCTTGAGGGGATAGTTTCAGTTCCCATCACAGGGTGCTTTGCCCGCCTGAATTTTTGCCTTGGTTAAAAGATAAGCTGGAAAGAACTTAGAAAGCATAGACAGAGGTCAAAATGGAAGTAGGTCGTTGAAGTCCTCTTTCAAACAGACGTTTTGAGATTAGCCAATCTGGTATCAGACCTATATTTTATAAAAGGAGTCGAGTTTGTTGCACCTTTTCTGTCCCTCTGACTGTTTTGCTCCAGCAAATTTTCATCACTACATCATCAACTCACAAATAATAAGTTTCCAAAATAGTGACTCTTGAAAAATTACAATAGATGCTCAGCTGTTACCAGTTAATACTGGCCAAATAAGAAATTTATCTTAGATGAAAGCAGAGTTTGAAAAGTCACCATTTAAATTAAAAACACATTTAAATTGAATTATAGCAATAGTGATTATTGTAGTCTGTTCAGACTTCTATAATAATACCAAAGACTGGGTAGTTTATGAAAAACAGTAATTGGTTTCTCACAATTCTGGATTCTGGGGGTTGGGAAGTCCAATATCAAAGCACCTGCAAATTCAGTGTATGGTGAGGGTCACTTTTCTGATTCATAGGCAGCTATCTTTTCACTGTGTCCTCACCAGATGGAAGGGGGCAGGGAAGCTTTCTCTGGCCTTTTCTGGAAGGGTGCTAATCCCATTCACCTGGGTAGTTCTAATCATCTCCCAAAAGCTTCACCTTCTAATATCATCATCTAATATCATCACCATCTAATAATATCTAATATCTAACTTCACCTTCTAATATCATCTAATATTATCACCTGTTGTCAGGATTCAACATAAGATTTTTGGGGTGGGTGGTGGGAGGGATGGGAGATACAAACATTCAGGTTATAGTGATCCTCACAATTCTATCTAAAGGCAAATAACCACTTTGGGAAAGAACTACATTTAATTAACTTCAATCACATGTAGGCTCTGTGTTAATTGCATTGTGTATTCATGTGTGTGTGTATGTATGTATATGTGTGTGTGTGTATAGTAAGAATTTATGTATGTGTGTTGTTGTTTAATTTTTTAACAAACAACCATGTAGAATGTTGTTTTTCCTAATGTACAATTGAGAGCCATGGAAATGCAGAAAAATTAAGTAACTTGACCAGAGACTCATTGCCAGTAGGTAGGTGGGCTGGGATTCAAATCCAGTACCTTGTCTTTTAATCCAATATCTGCTTATTCAACAAATATTTATGAAGCATGTACTAGGCGCAGAATTTTAGGTGAGAGGATGAAGAAGCAAAAAAAAAGAAAAAAAAATCAGAGTCCCTACCTTCAAAAGAAGTCACCACTAATTTTAAAAGAATATGGAAGTACCTCAGCAGTAGACTCACAGCATAGCACAGAGAACCATGCTATTTATGAAAGAAGAGTGGTTTTCCATTTGGAATGTTCTTATGAAAAATGCCCTTTCTTCAAAAGAAAATCAGTAACTGAAACTTCCAGTTACTTTGGACTATAAAATATATACTTCCTTGTTTCTTTCCTAATTAAAACATTTTCTTTGAGTGGGGCAATGGCCCTGTCTCAGGGACTGTGTCAGTAGGCAGCACGCAGAACAGCACAACTTGTCCTCCAATGCTAGTACCTCCCGTCTTTACCTTCCCCAAAGCTAATAAAGTAGGAGGAAGAACACCTCTCTTATTAGATTTGTTTCAGGGTTAGCAAAGCTACAGACATTAAATCCCAAATGGTGAGGTGCTCCCCAAATCATGAATTGTTGAGTATATACTAACAATTAGTATAGTAGTATAGTATATACTCCTATCAAGAAGCTGCTCATTAAGTTGCAGATAATTAAACTGAATTTCAAGCAGCTCAGAGGCAACATTTTCTTTCTTCCTCTCTCTTTTTTTTTTGCCTTATCCTTTTCTTTGTTGTCTATTAGTTTATTGCTGATGCATCAGAAAGGCAGCCTTAGAAAAACAATGATGATGCTATCCACATTACCCACCTCCCAGTTACATTATCATTAGTTGCAATAATCTTTTTGTTACGGTTGTTGTTATTTGTCTTCTCCAGTTTGGATGTAAGCACCATGAGATCAGGGACATTATTACTGTATAACAAACATCCCAAAAACATAGTGACTTAACACCACCAGGTATTTTTATTAAGTTTTCTGTTTCTGTAATTGGGAGGGACAGTTCTTTTGCTCCAAATGGTGTCTACTGAAGCTGAAATGTCTAAGATTGCTTCTTCATTCATTTCATGTCCAGAACACAAGCAGTGATGACTGGAACATCTGAGAGCTGGCTAGGGACATCCCTGTCTCTTTTTCTTCACATAGCTAGCTTGGGCTTCCTCGCAGTGAGATGGTCTCAGGGAGGTTGAATTCTTACCCTGCGGCTCTCTTCCACGTAAGAGAAAGTAGAAACTGCCACTCCTCCGAAGGCTCAACTTGGAATTAGCAAAGTCCTACCCACAGCCTCCTCTTGGTCTCAGTAAGTCATAGGGCCAGACCAGAGTCAAGGGGAGGAGGACTCGGCTCAGTCTCTTGGTGTGAGTGTCATGCATGTATGAGGAGAGGAGCGTCAGTGGTGGCTCTCCTTGGACACTATAAATCACGGCAATAAGGTGGTTCTCCTAAGGTTGCCTGCCTAACTGCATTGGAAATGCTGTGACTACGTGCCAGTGTGCACAAGGCAGGGATGATGAACAAAACAGTGTGTGGGTTAAGAAGATATTATGCCCTCCTTTCACCTAACTCGATGCTGCTGACATGTTGACTTTACTTCATTGCTTTGGTGTGGCAACAGCTCCAGCCAAGTCAGTACTGCCAAATACCTGCCCATCTGTCCTAAAATATGACTAATTGCCATTATAATGGTTCCTCAGCTTTATTAAACACCTGTCTTCTGCAAAATCAAATGAGATTCAGAAAGACTTCCTCATTAATCATCACAGCAGCCCTTTGAGAGCTTGAAGGATTTAGGTGTATTCTCATTTTAGAAATGAAGGAAGTGCAACAAAGTCAAGATCTAGGACAGTTCTCCAACATCACACAGCCGTTTTGCTAAAATCAAGGGGAGGGGCAATCTGTGTGTATTAGGCAGAGACAGAGACAGGAACAGAGAGACAGAATGAGAGGGTAAAAACCCCTCTCCGGGAAGAATAGAAGTGAGTCATCATTCCTCCTAGGAACATCGCCAAAGGCAAGGGAAGCAAGGGCAAAAATGAACTACTGGGACTTCATCAAGATCAAAAGCTTTTGCACAGCAAAGGTAACAGTTAACAAAACCAAAAGACAACTGACAGAATGGGAGAAGATATTTGCAAACGACATATCAGATAAAGGGCTAGTATCCAAAATCTATAAAGAGCTTAGCAAACTCAACACCCAAAGAACAAATAATCCAATCAAGAAATGGGCAGAGGACATGAACAGACATTTCTGCAAAGAAGACATCTAGATGGCCAACAGACACATGAAAAAGTGCTCCACATCACTCGGCATCAGGGAAATACAAATCAAAACCACCATGAGATACCACTTCACACCAGTCAGAATGGCTAAAATTAACAAGTCAAGAAATGACAGATGCTGGCGAGGATGCAGAAAAAGGGGAACCCTCCTACACTGTTGGTGGGAATGCAAGCTGGTGCAACCACTCTGGAAAACAGCATGGAGGTTCCTCAAAAAGTTGAAAATAGAGCTACCTTACGACCCAGCAATTGCACTACTGGGTATTTACCCTAAAGATACAAATGTAGTGATCCAAAGGGGCACGTGCACCCGAATGTTTATAGCAGCGATGTCCACAATAGCCAAACTATTGAAAGAACCTAGATGTCCATCAACAGATGAATGGATAAAGAAGATGTGGTATATATATATAACGGAATACTATGCAGCCATCAGAAGAAATGAAATCTTGCCATTTGCGATGACGTGGATGGAACTAGAGGGTATTATGCTTAGCAAAATAAGTCAATCAGAGAAAGACAACTGTCATATGATCTCCCTGATATGAGGAAGTGGAGATGCAACATGGGGAGTTTGGGGGGTAGGAAAAGAATAAATGAAACAAGATGGGATTGGCAGGGAGACAAACCATAAGAGACTCTTAATGTCACAAAACAAACTGAGGGGGGTTGGGGGGAGGGGGTTAGGGAGAGGGTGGTGGGGTTATGGACAATGGGGAGGGTATGTGCTATGGTGAGTGCTGTGAAGTGTGTAAACCTGGTGATTCACAGACCTGTACCCCTGGGGCTAATAATACATTATATGTTTATTAATAAATAAATAAATAAATAAAAAAGAAGTGAGTCATCAAAATCATTTTTTCTTTTCCATTGTTATGCGGCAGCCACTCACATGTCACAACATACTCAGTGATTTCCAGAAACAACAAACTTCTGTTATAATCAGACACTATGACTTGTGCCCCCCAAAATTATTGCAATGAGATTTAACCTATATCAGATTCATATTTGTTTTGTTTCTTTTTAGCTCTATGTCCTTGGACAAGATACTGCATTGATGAGTATATGTTTCAAAGTTTTGTTGTACAGATGAAATGAAAAGACATAGCACATAATGTACGGTAAGTGGCTTATAATTGGCACCCAATGAATGGAAATGCTTATTATCACAAGTCTTTTGATCTTGGGAATACTAATATGTTAGTTGAAATAGAGGATTTTTAAAAAGGCTTTTCTCTTTATTCTACACCTAGTGATTTTAAAAAACAACAGGGTTGATTAGTAGTTACTGGGTTTGCATATTATTAAATGCAGCTGAGTTTTATACATTTAGATCCAAGTCTGGGTGACATTGCACTAGTCAGTTAAAGTCTCTGGGTGTTAGAATCCTCATCTGTAAATTAATGGAGTTGGACCAGGTAATCTTTAAGTTTTTGTTTTTTTTTCCCCCCACTCAGACAGTCTGTGGTTCCGTGGAAATAGAAAAAGCCTTTTAATTCTTTATCCAAGCCATGCTTTATGAACATTTTGCCCTCTAGTGGCAAGAATCAAAGAAAAGTATTCCTCCTGAGAAAGTTTCATGTACATATCCTTAATCAAAATCTCATAAATATTTTGTTGAACACTTAGGCTTGCTTCAATATTGTTCCAGTTATGTCTGTGTAAAAATTGCCCCCGAAATTGGCAGGTTTCAACAAAAAACATTTATGAAGTTCCCAAGGGTCAGGAACTTGTGAGCAGCTTAGCCTCAGGACGCTGCAGTCAAGGAATCAGCCAAGCTCCGGTCATCTGACAGCTTTACCAGGCAGGAGAATGTGCTTCCAAGCTCTCTCACAAGGCTGGTGGCAGGAGGCTTCAGTTCCTTGCCCTTTGGATCTCCCCATAGGGCCGCTCAAGACATGGCAGCTGGGTCCTCCCAGAGCGAGCTGTCGGGGAGAGAGAGCAAGAGAAAGGAAGAAACCAAGACTGAAGCTGCCATGTCTTTTACATACAAAATCAAAGGGCATGTATATATATATACCATGGATGAATGAACTAGAATCACACAGATTCAACATGAGTAAACCTCAAAACAAACTATTCCATTAGAAAGCAGGTTGTTGCAGGGGTGCCTGGGTGGCTTGGTGGGTCCTGAGATGAAGCCCCATGACAGACTTTGCTGGGCATGGAGGCTGCTTAAGATTCTTTCTCTCCCTCTCCGTCTGCCCCCATCCCCTGCTTCTGCTCCTCATTCGCACACACACTTTCTCTCTAAATAAATAAATAGCAAGTTATATGAGTACATACAGCATTTATCTGTACATAATTAATATAAAATATTTATATGATATATTTTTATATACAAGTCTATTAATGTTTAATGTATAAATATGCCATATGTAAAATATCTAAAGCCCAGTTTATTTTTTTAAGAGATTATATGTGTGTATAGTACCCATATAAACAAAAATATACAAGGAAATTATAAGCACCTATTTTGGCATAGTGATCACCTCTGGTGGGGGGGATGAGATTAGGGAGGTGTGGACAGGGGATTTAACTGAAAATATTTTATGTCTTAAGTTTAATTATGACCACAAAAGCATTTGTTATATTAGTCTACTGCTTCCTACTAAGTCGGAAATAGTTCTTAAAAATCAAAACATCTAGTTATTGCTTCTAGAAAAGAGAGAAACAAGACTATGGAGTGACTTCATTTTGCATATATGTGAAATTTTATGATAGAAATATTAATGTAAATATGGGACCAAAATGATAAATGAAATTTATATTTATTAAACCTAGGTTTAATAAAGAGGGATTCTTGAATGATGTATTTAAAAATTGTTGTTCCTTGCATTTTCTTTTTTTATTCTTTTCGAAATTAAAAGAAAAAATATGTAGCTATTTCCTGTAGGGAAATATGCTACATGAGAGAATAATTATTATAAAAAAGGGTTACACCAAGTCGTCACAATTATAGCAGATCACCTTTTCAGTATCACCGCAAATGCCTAGAGAAATATAAATCAGCCTAGTAGATCAGTCAATACATTTTAAAATCCTCACAGCAAATATGGAGTTACTACACACACACACACACACACACACACACACACACACACACACACTAAAATTTTAGTACATAATTCCTATATCTTGTGACCAGGGCTAAGTAATTCTTTAAGTATGTGACTTATTTTAATGAAATGGTGGCATGGGAATGAGAGATGGTGATGGGTAAAACCTGAAAAACTATTAATCCCCTGCATAATTTGCTATACTTACTGTAGTACACATTGTGTGTTTTTGTGGCAGCACAGAAAAAAACAGAGCCAACAGATGGACAGAGAGAGAGATTATTATAGAGAAAGAGCACGAATGTTTCTATGATATTATTGAGGTCCTAGGTCCAGTTCCAAGGTATGTAGGACAATAAATCCTCTTTTTTACTCGTTAGGTTAATTTTCTATGACTTGCAGTGGAAGGAATCTTGAGAAGTACACTTATATACAAGTACTAAAGCATACTAAAACTCTAATTCTGCCTCTTCTGGAGAACTCTTAGAGCAGGGGACTTGAGTGCTCATAGGATCAGATCCGGGCTTCTGAGAAATTCTTCCTGTGTTGCTTTAAGGCAAGGGTCCTTAACCTAACCTGATGGCTTGATCCCCTAGAGGTTTTATGAAAGCATGTGACAGAAAAGTGAGCATCTCATCAAACTATGGGTAAAATGATATGTTTTCCCAAATACATGTGCTTTTCTGGGGAAAGAGTCCCTTAATTTCATCTGATTAGTAAAGGGACTCATAAACCAAAAGAAATTAAAGTCACTAATAGACGATCAAAAGCAAAAATGCAGTTTTAAACTCTAATTTCCAGTCTCTAAGTGTATCAGATAGCTACACTTTTTAATTCGAGATTTTGAAACAATGGAGAACCCATGTTGCCCTCTTATTAACATCATGAAATGACTTGTTTAAATATAGATCCGTTAAATGTTTGAAATAAATAATATAAAAGTTCATTTCATAAAAAAAAAAAAGTTCATTTCATCAAGGGCCATCTGTGGTTACCACTGTCTGAAGGATGGGAGAAGCATATAGATTTAACAAATGACTAGAAATCTGCTTAGAGAAGTTCAGATATTCTCCCGGTGTCATGTAAACAAATAAAAGACTGTAGTTTGCTTGTTCTATTTGCATAAAATAATAATTCTCAGCAGTATCAATACATTTCACATGTCACTGATTAAATCTTGAATATTCATGCATGCATTAAAAAGCCTTCTGTTGCTTTGGTGGAACCTAATATCATGAAATGTGTTCCAGCTTTCCTTTAGGGAGAAGAATATTTTAATTGAAAATTAAATCAAAGCTGTTGCTTATCAATAAGAACAATCAAGAAGAGAAAGATGGGAGATTGCCTTGGAAATAGTAGGAGAGGCCCAATGAAATATTAATGTTCTGTGGGCCTGGGGCCCAGAGGGACTAATATTCAAGCAGTAATGAGTGTCTCTAGGCCTCAAGCATCCACTGTATGTACCAGTATCATTGTTTGGGTAATGAGACCACAGGATTCCAGAATGACAGGCAGAGTTGAGGAAAATGGAGCAGGATTGCCCACCAAGGAGCCCAGCATAATAATGAACAGCCATCTGGAAACTTTGGCTTTGATACTAGGCAAGTTCTGCCCTAGGTAGGTAAAAAGTGGGAAAAAACTTTGCTTTCATTGCATGCCTGGTTTAGAATAAAGTCCTTACTAGCCTTTTGAAGTAGAATCACAGAAATTAAGAACATCTGTAGATACAAGTTTCTCAACCTTGGCACTATTGACATTTTGGGGTTGGATAATTCCTTGTTTTCCAGGCTGCAAATTCTTGGGCCCTCCCTCAGACCTACTGAACTATAAACTGGGAATGGGGTCACTCTCCATGTGAGTCTGAGGTTGGCTAAAGTTAAAGAAGCAATAATCTAACTCAACTCTCTCATTTTACATCTGAAGAAAAAGAGGTTGGTTGAGTATTTACTCAAGCTGGCTAGCAGCCAAAGCCACACATCATTTTCCATATCTACAGAGTTTACTAAATGGGGCCTTGAAGGAAGCAGTTGATATCCTGCAAGCATATTTTATTCCAACACCATGACACATGAAACATTTTGTTGCACAGTAAACATTCCAAGACTGGCTGAATCTGTTTCTCAAATTTGGTCTTTCCTAGATTCCCAGGTTTTCTAGGCTTTCATGCAGACTCTTTTACTTTTGTTGACATTATTTTTCTAAAGATTATTATTTTTTACCTATTTTTAAAGTCTTTGCCTACTTCCTTTTTCTTTTTTGCCTTCATCCCTACGATAGCCAGACTTGTAACTTTGATGTGTAGACTTCCAAATCTTTTGTTGTATAATCATATACATATATTCACATACGTATATACACATACATATAGTTATTATACCTAGCACATAGAACCAAGTATTTAGAACAGAACCTGAAACATTATAGATGATCAATAAATATTTATTGAATGGTTTGCTTTATAAAAACAGGAATTTTTTTTTTTTTTTGAGAGGGAGAACGAGCATGCAAGTTGGATGGGGGAGGGGCAGAAGGAGAGGGAGAGTAAAAAATCTTATGCAGGCTCCACACTTAGCATGGAGCTGAACTTGGAGCTCGATCTCATGACCTGAGCCAAAACTAAGAGTTCGATGCTTAATTGACTAAGCCACCTAGGTGCCCCCAAAATGGGATAATTATTTTTAAAATGGGATAATTATATAAATAATAACATATAACAATTTATATATGTACTGTATCTGGCTCAATGCCTTTAAGTAATATCTTCATTAGATTTAATTAGTTCTTATGAATGGTTGCATAATATCTCACCACTGTGAAAGTAATATCAGTTTATTTAACTATATCTCTAATTGGTAGTCAAGATGCTTTTTTTTCACCACCATAAATGAATAATAGCTAACACTTACTGGGTATGTACCACATGTGAAGCTTTTTTTTTTTTTAAGCATTTTCCATGTGTAGAGTCACAGAGTTAAGATTATTTTTCCTGTTATAGGAAACTGAACAGGGATGGGTAAGAAACTTGGCAACAGACTAGTGGGTGTGGCTCCATAGTTCCTTTCAGGAAACTACTTCTACACAGGCAGTAACTGACACAGTTATACATACTTTCAATGGAATGGTGCTTTACTTCTAGTTGACAGTTTTCCAGGAGTGGAATTACTGTGGAAGAATATGTCCATATTTTATATTGCTAAGATTGTTTTGCAAAAAGGCAGTGACAGTTTGTATTTTCACCAGCAGTGTATGGGAGTACACTTTCTTCTATCAGATTATCATTTAAAAATATGTGTATTTATTATTTCTTTTTTCCAATCTAGTGGGTGAGAAGTGATATTTCTCTTTACATGCTTACATGCTAGTGGGTGAGAAGTGATATTTCACTTTACATGCTTTTCATACAGTAGTGAAGTTAAGCATCATATGCTTATCAGATATTTGGATTAACTCTACTACTACAAATCCAAAGACTGCAAAGTAGGCCTGCTGGAGATCACTGAGGAACTAATACCCTCAACTTCAAAAGTTATGAGGCTGAAAACTCAGTCCTTCTTCCAACACATCTGTAACAACTAATCCTTTTAGTAGCCTTTCTGAAGCTGCTAATGATCAGACTGCCTGTACTTGATGTCCTGCTCACCACTTACTAGTGACTAAGTACCTTAAAATAACAGTAATAAAAACCTGCTTCATAGGATTCTTGGGAACACTGAAGGAATTGCTTCTCAATTTATAACTTTCCCCAGTTGTTATTTGGTCTGTTATAGGGATTTGTCATTGATTCTTTTTTTAAGATTTTTTTTTTTTTTTAAGTAATCCCTACATGCAACCTGGGGCTTGAACTCACAACCAAGATCAAGAGTCACATGCTCTACTGACTGAGCCAGCCAGGTGCCCCAGGATTTGTTGTTGCTTTTTGAGTAAATTGCAACAATATAGGGATGAGATCATGGCCTGCTGTTTATAAGATATACCTCTTTTTTTTTTGTTTTGTTTTGTTTTAAGATTTTATTTTTTTATTTTAAGAGAGAGTGTGTGTGTGAGCACGGGAAGAGCAGGGTGACAGGCAGACCTGGCGCTGAGTGCAGTGCCTGACCTGAGGCTTTATCTCAGGACCCATAACCTGAGCTGAAACCAAGAATCAGACTGTTAACTGGCTGAACCAACCAGGCGCCCCAGGGGGGAAAAAAATCTTAACATAATCCTGTGTCTTCGGACCTTCTGTCCCTAATTAAGTCTGTTTTATATATGTACCTTATGTACAACTAAGTTTTTATAGAAGATACACAAGGGTGGATTTCACATAAGCATTTCTAGTTTCACTAACGCAAGAAATAAAACGTATCAAAGACTTCCCTTAAGTGTGCTGCAGAAAATTTTAGAAATGGCAAATAGTAAGATCGGTCATCAAAAGAAGTCTCATCTTTAGTCTAACCACTTTTAGATTTTTTAGAAGTGTGAAAATTTGTAGTAGTGATGAACTTCACGTCTTGAGGTGTTTGGGAAATCTTAGGCGAGGCGAAACACCCTGGAAGTGTCAGTTATTATCCTTCTGGCTTAGAACGACTTTAGAGAATTACCATCAGAAACAAAGACTTTTAAAACTTATCTTACAAAAAATTATCAAGCTTAGAGAATTTTGTTTGTTTTAATGTTATTTTAAGAATTAGAAATGCAAATAAACTGCCGACACAAAATAGTCTCACAATAAATGGTAGCTCTGTCACTCCCTGCTGTGAACGATCATGTATTTTCGTCTTTAAACCTAGCACTTACTTTACAGTCATATAAATATTATCAATGAATGAGTGAGTGACATCAAGGTTAGACCGCTTGCACTCTGTGGCCAAACCCTGGAGTTCGGGGTCCTAAGTAAGATATCGGGACCGAGAGGAAACTATGATAAGACGGTTTCCAACTTGCCTATAGTCTTGGACTACAATTCCCAGCATGCAGCTAAACTCCGTGTTGCCATGTATCCTGGGAAAGAAGTCTCCAGCTCTCCATTGGCTACGCAGGAGAAGCGCCTGTAGTTTGTGCAAATAACGCGGACTTTAGCGTACGCACGCACGGAGATTGCGCAGATCTCGTCTAAATTATAAGGAACTCGTTTTTAGTAGACAGATTTTCAGGCCCAAAATCCGGTAGGATTTATGGACAGTTCCACTTCCGGTAACACCGGAAGCAATTCTAAGATGGCGTCCTCCTCCTTCAACCGACAAGCTATCGCGGACGGGAAAAGTGAGTTTCGTAAGAAAAAGCCGAAGCCGGAGAACCGAGGTAAGTTTGAGCGAGAACTGAAACCTGATTTTTGGATATTGAGTTACAGTTGTTTTCTTTCGCTGGCTGGGGGCTTGCAGTGCTGCCTGAGTGTGTTCTGTGAAGTTGAGTAGCTATCATTGCTGAGGATTGAGGATGATAGCCAGGCCTGCGGGACCGACTGGCAGGTATGGTGCCAGCCACGTGTTCCTAGCCGCTTTTGCTAGAGGCCTTTCATAGTAAAGATGCTGTAGAGTTTGTATTATGTAAAAGGAAGAAGATTAAGAAATTATGGAGGGTGCCGCAGGACTTTACTCTCACGGCGGTGGCTGAAAGTCGTTGACAAAATGAGAGATGGAACGGGGTAGGAGTGGGAGGTCGTTAATACATATGAGTGAGCGCTGATAATAAAGGAGTGAGACAGATAAGGAGAAGGAGCTATCTGGCGTGTTCTTTTTTTTTTAATATTTTATTTATTTGACAGAAGTCACAACTAGGCAGAGAGGCAGGCAGAGAGAGAGGGGGAAACAGGCTCCCCGCGGAGCAGAGAGCCCGATGCGGGGCTCGATCCCTGGACCCTGGGATCATGACCTGAGCCGAAGGCAGAGACTTTAACCCACTCAGCCACCCAGGCGCCCCATCTGGCGTGTTCTTAACGCTGGTTTGTCCTTTAGTGAAATTTTGGAATATTTATCATTATTCCTTTTCGTCAAACGGCTAATATATTAGACGACACGACTCATTCTCTAATGTTAGACTGCCTTACTTTGAAGTTGCCGTCTTTGTAGTGTGGTTTTATACATTTTCTTCAGTATGAATGACAGGAAGAGAGAATAAAGAAATAGCCCAAGACCCGAGTAGTCTTGTTGGAAGTGTTAAAAACCTTGGGAAGTATTAAAGGAGTTAGGGAAGTATTAAAGTAGTTCTGTTACTTTTAATTGTGTAACATAGCAGAGTACAGTCCATGTACAGCTTGCAGAATAAACCCCGCATGTGAGAAAGGAGCACTCAATACCATTACGCAGAAAAAACCTCATACTCCAGACCCTCCTAGGAGCACCTCTCAGATCATAGTCTTTTCCTTTGCAATACATGAGGTGACCATCCTGAATCATTTTGATCTTGTATTCTCTGCATCATATTTACTACCAATGCCCAAAGTGGTTGATTTTGTCAGTTTTTTACTTGTATATGAATGTAAGAGGGCTGTAGACATTGTTCTTGCTTCTTAGGCTAACTTTTTTTTTTTTTTCTCCTTATTGAGTCAATGATACTTGTAGCTGTAGTTTATTCTTTTCATTTGATATTGATGACATTTCCTTTCATGAATATACACTTATTTATATTCTCATTCTACTGTTGGTGGACATTTGGATTGCTCCCATTGTTTGCTATTATAAACAGGGCTCCTATAAACATCTTTGTGTGTATCTCCTGGTTTGCATGTTAAGAGTTTTCTCCAGATTATGTAAATAGGATTAGATCCATGAAAGTGAGGGTATGTGCAGGTAATGCTAAATCTCTCCCAAAGGGGTTGTGTCAGTTTATACTACCACTAGGAGTGAATGAGAATTCTCATTGCTCTACATCCACACTAGCACTTGATAAAATCTGCGTTTTGAATTTCTTTGATTTTGGTAGGTATGAAATGGTGTCTGGTTGGGGTTTTAATTGGAACTTCCTTTATTACTAGCGCGTTAATGTTTTTTTGAGCTATTTGCACTTTATTGTGAGACTCCTGTATATTTCTTTTGCTAGTTTCTTTTTTCTTTTTTTAATTTGTAGCTATTGAAGTGTTTAAATTGGTAGAGACTTGGTAAGAACGCATTTTAAGTAATCACAGTTGTAGAATTGGACTATTTTTTGTTTTTTAAAGGATTTTGGGAAGTGAATGATGTATGAAGGGTAGCTAATTCTCTGTGATTTGAACCAGAAATAACAAAGTAGATGTGAGTATAAGACAGAGAAGCAAGTTTACCCATGGTGGATAACATGAACTACAAAGGCCCTTTTCTCAGACTTAATGTGCATAATAATTTCCTGATGAGATATTAAAGCACAGATTCTTGGGGCTCATCCCAGAGATTGAGATTTGATAGGTCTGAGTTGGAGCCCAAGAATTGCATTTTTGCCTAATTCCTACTTTATGCTGATCAGTGCAGGCCTCTGGGTCATATCTTTGAGGAGTACTGAATTAAAGCATAGCTGTTAGATTTAATCTAAAATCTGGGACCAGGAGTTTTAGTAAATGATGTGAGAGATTAATTTATGACCTTGGGAGACATTTTGTTTCACTGAAAGGAGACCTAGACTGAATCACCTTTGTGTCCCCTTAGACAAGTCAGTAATCTCTTTGGACTGAATGTCTTTTATAAAATGGGGAAAATAATACTGGTTCTTCCTGCTACCTTTCACAATTGTCATGATGAAGGTGTATACAGAAATAAGGCATATGAAAACTTTTTGGAAAGTCTAAAACTCTATACCAGTGATTGGTAACTGAAAATATACAGCAGAATATCAGTTTTTAAGCTTTATGTGTGTGTGTACGCACACAGACACAAATATATATGCATACACACACACACACACACACACACACACACAGACTGCAATTCAGCAAAGTCCAAAATGTTATATTGAAAATACTCATGTAAACAAAATGGTGTTTGGATCTCTAATTCTAATAGTGTAGTGCAATAGAAGTTTTTGGAGTGCCCCACTGTCTGTCAGGCATATGTGAATTACTGTGAATCCAAGGAGGGTTCCTGCCCTTAAGGAACTTTGTTTTAGGAGGTGGAAGTATATACAGTTAATTTTAATATAGTATGTTGGTAATAATGACAGAGGCATGTTCTTTGTTGAATAATCTAAAGAGCATGGGAATTGGAACTATAAGGAGAGTTTTGGAAAGCATGTAAGTGTATGCATATAAGTGTTCAAAAAAGTGTCTGAAAGAAGGGTAAAATCTTACTTATAAGTTTCTTCCCCTCTTTAGATGAATCAGAACTCCTCACTGTTCCTGATGGTTGGAAGGAACCAGCTTTTTCCAAAGAAGACAATCCCAGAGGACTCTTGGAGGAGAGCAGTTTTGCAACTTTGTTCCCAAAATATAGGGAAGCTTACTTGAAAGAGTGCTGGCCATTGGTACAGAAAGCCTTGAATGAACATGTATGCACATTTTATATATTTCTTTGAGATTTTGCTCTTATATCTTTACTTTTAAATAAATATGCTCATTTTTTTAAAGTGTTAGCATAACTGGCTAATTTGGTTCCTTTGTTTTTTGTTTTTAAGAAAAATCTAATTTAGAGAGAGCGCAGGAGTTCCCATGCACATGTGTGATTGGGGGGAGGGGCATAGGGGGAGGGAGAGAGTGAATCCCAAGCAGACTCTGCACAGAACTTCAGGCGCTGTATGGCACTCTATCTCACAACCCTGAGATCATGACCTGAGTCGAAATCAGGAGCTAGATGCTTAATCCACTGAGCCACCCAAACGCCCCTGGTTCCCTAGGTATTTTAAACAGCCAGATATAAGCTTTATTCTTTTTTTTTTTTAAGCTTTTATTTATTTATTTGACAGAATAAGCACAGGTGGCTGTTGGGGGGCAGGAGGGGGCAGCAAGAGGGACATGGAGAAGCTGGCTCCCCACTGAGCAGGGAGCAGAATGTGGGGCTTGATCCCAGAACCCTGGGATCATGACCTGAGCCAAAGGCAGACACTTAACCCACTGAGCCACCCAGGAGCCCCTGGAGTTTATTTGTATATTCCACTTATTTTTAATTTTGTGAGTAATAGATAACTTTGAAAAATTCACATACTTTTAGAATTTTAGGGATCTCATGGACTTTCTGAAACTCACCTGTGAACTCCAGGTTTCAGGATGCCTATTCTATTCTGTACTGTGATATTTGCCATGTTTCTGTATAGTTTGAGTTAAAGCATGTTCCTGGATGATTTCTTAATTGTCATCATTTTTTTTAAAGATGTTATTTATTTATTTGACAGAGACCCAGTGAGAGAGGGAACACAAGCAGGTGGAGTGGGAGAGGGAGAAGCAGGCTCCCTGCTGAGCAGAGAGCCCGATGTGGGGCTTGATCCTAGGACCCTGGGATCATGAACTGAATGGAAGGCAGATGCTTAACACTGAGCCACCCAGGCATCCTCTTAATTTTCATTTTAAAGATTTTATTTATTTATTTGACAGATAGAGACCAGAAGTGGGCAGAGAGGCAGGCAGGGAGAGAGAGAGGGGGAAGCAGGCTCCTGTGAGCAGAGAGCCTGATGCGGGGCTTGGTCCCAGGACCCTGAGATCATGACCTGAGCTGAAGGCAGAGGCTTTAACCCACTGAGCCACCCAGGCGCCCCTTAATTTTCATTTTAAATGGAAGATGGGGATATGGTCAATTTTCCCCTGTATGTTGCTGCTGCCATTTTCCCTAGACGACATACTTGTTTTTGTTTTTCAAACTGTGGATTGAAACTTGTTAGTGGAGCAGGAAGTCCATTTAGTGGATATAATAAGCCTTTAAAAAAAAATGTGCCCAGAAAATAAATAAGTAAAAAGAAATAATATATCACATATGGTAAGGATAAGTTTCATTTTTATGAAACTTTTGATTCATTTATATGTGTATTGTAGGCACTGTGCACACACTAGTAGTGATATAAAGTGTATTCCTCAACTATGTGACTGCTCTGGAGTTCGTGCCTGTTAGGTGTTAGGATGGTTCAGTAAACCACAAGCTGTTTTACCTGTGTATTTTTAGACTGGACTCTTGTAAACTCATAAAGATCCATCCTTATGTTGAATTGTTCATTACTCACTACATTGAAATATTCTTCAGAGTATGCTTTCAGTCAGAAAATGACAATTTGCTTTGTTGAAATCTGGTTCTTCCTATTAAGAGTTAATATGTAACTTTCCAGTTATTGCTTCTTTCTGAACCTGTGAGAATTTGTTTTTACTTTGTATTTAGCTAATACCAATGAGAAGAAAGTTTGAAAAAGAAAGTCCATTCTCACCCTAAGGAGCAGATGGCAGATCAGAGCTGCGTCCAGTATAGGGGAAGTATATGTAGCTTTACATTTTTACCCTAGGTCTTAACTGTGGCCTCATATGTGCTGATAGAGGTTTTTTAAACTAGAAATAATCTTTATTCCAATAAGTACAAAGTATTCTAAAGCCAAATAAGTATAAATGGTTTCAGTTGCCTGCGTTTCTTAGATTCTTCAAAGTATGAAAGTAATCAGGTATTCATTATTTACATCAACTACTCAGCTTCAAGGAGGAATTTGATAGAATTACAGCTTAATTTACAGTAATTAATAGTTTGATTAGGTTAAGCTCTATAATTATGTAAAATTGAATTGATTTTTAGACAGTTATGTATTTGCTCTTTCCTTTTTGCAGCATGTTAATGCAACCCTAGACCTGATCGAGGGCAGTATGACTGTCTGTACAACAAAGAAGACTTTTGATCCATATATCATCATTAGAGCCAGAGATCTAATAAAACTTTTAGCAAGGAGTGTTTCATTTGAACAGGTAACTTTAGAATTAGGAAAACTTTGCTTTATTTGCATCATTAGAGATAACATATATAACACTGCATCCCTCCTTAGAGTTTTCATTTTTCTGCTTTGATTTCATTAACCTGGGCCTTGAAAATAAATGTATTTGTAGAGCATATTAATGAAATATTTTTTCATTTTTCCAAAAGGCTGTACGAATTCTTCAGGATGATGTTGCATGTGACATCATTAAAATAGGTTCTTTAGTGAGAAATAAAGAAAGATTTGTAAAAAGAAGACAACGCCTCATTGGTCCCAAAGGATCTACATTGAAGGTACGTTTTATCAGTGGAAAACTTAAGTGTCTTCCTCTGTCATTTAGTTTTTCAGTGTACTGAATTGCAATTTATTCTTTTGACACAGGCTTTGGAACTCTTAACAAACTGTTATATTATGGTTCAGGGAAACACGGTTTCAGTCATTGGACCTTTTAGTGGCTTAAAAGAGGTGAGAACTATTTACTGTCTTCCATTAATTTTCAGCAGAGAACAAATTAAGTAATTTGGTTATAATAGTTCATTGGATAACACACTGTTTTAACAATTACTGTTTTTTAGAATGTGCTTTGTTTGATTTCCCCTTGGTAAAAACTTTGTGCTTTTATTTGAGGGAATCATCACTCTTAGATCCTAACATATTATGGCCAACCTTTGGCAACTGAAGAGGTATCCATTTCCATATTAGAAGGTCTGCACATCATCCTTCTTTCCACTACAAATTTTAAATGGTTATTTAAGATTTTAGTCTGTAGTACATGTGGGAAATATGTAGTTACATGTGCACAAGTGATGAGAGAATTAAATGGTGATTTGCAGTAACCTATATAAACCAGTAGAGGTCAGAATCTGAAAACGTCTTTCGTTTAAAATAGGTTTTTTTTGTCTGAATTTTAATAGAATGTTTATTTAATGTATTGAACTTTTTTTTAAACTGTGAGATTTAATGTTATGAGAAAATCTGTGTAACCATTACAGTTTCTGTTAACTGCTTTGGTTGTCTGGATCTGGCTGCGAGGTCTTGTTTCGTTTCCAGAACCTTTAATGGCATTTCTCTTGGACCTCTTTCTCATAAGTTATCTGCCCTTTTCTCATGTGGCAATAATAACATATATATAGAATACCCTACAGTTTTGTAAGGTCTAAATATATTATTTAATTTTCACAGGAGAGCCTTGAGGTAATTTTATTTCCATACTACAAATGAGAAAGCTGGACCAGGACATTAGGTGACTTTCCCTTATCAAGTGGCATTCCCATTATTTGAGCACATATTTTCTGACCTTAAATCTAGCTGCCTTCTCCCTAAATTCCACACTTCCAAAACGTTTTTATTTTAGTTCTGTATGTTATATTTTAGCAGTAAAGTTGAGAAACTTCATTGCATCCAAGAGAGGTTGACTATTAACGAAAGATCTAAAAGTCACTCAAAGCAATTGAAGTAACTACTATATTCAGTTGGGTAGTCATTGCCTGGTTCGTATATTAATCCCCTTCCACTTAGTTCATTAAAATCTTTGTAAGTGACTAATTCATTTTTCTTTGCAAATTTCAGGTTCGAAAAGTAGTTCTAGATACTATGAAGAATATTCATCCCATTTATAACATTAAAGTGAGTTAATTATATATTACTATAACAGTGGTTGTCAAACTTCTTTTAGCTACAGAAGTATTTCCTTTCTTGAAATTAAATCTTTTATGGAAGCCAAATGCACAAAACAGATAAAGCAGAAGTATTTAGGGTAAATTAGAGGTAGAGTTCAACCCACTGAACTCTACCCTAGTCCTGTAGTTACATCCTTGGAGACTTAAGTCTCTGTGGTGTGCAGTCTGAAAACTATTGAAAGGGGATCTTATAATGTATGACATAGTTCTAATCCAAAGGAAATAAGCTTCATAGAGTTGGTCGTAGAAGGTAATGATCGAGTTTTCTTGGATGATAGGCCTATTACTATATTTAAAGATGTGATCTTTCAGAATTGGGCTTTTTTTCTATTAAATTGATCGAATATATCAGATTGTATTAAAACTTTTTTTTAATTTCATGTTCAAATTATAAACTTTGAGAGAGATCTGTTATATCACTATGTGCATAGCATTCATGATTACACTTTGAAATGTAATCATGCTGTAATGAGCTATTTCGTGAGGGGTATTTTTTAAGCAGTCCACTTAAATTTGATGAAGTTACAGAGTCACTCATAGATTGGGGTGAAAGAATGGTTTTGAGTTGTCGTGGGACATTAAAAATAAAGAGAGCTTGTCTTATATCTGATGTTTGGTTTGCATCCTTTGATGTTCCTTTGTGTGCAAAACTCATATGGAGTGGGAGAAATGTGAGAATATTGGTTTTATCTGATAGGAGAATGTGTGGTTGTTTCCTTTCCCTGTGATAAAGTACTACGAAAAACTTCCTGCTTTCAGGGAACATTGCTAATTAAGAACTCTCCTGCTCCTATTAAGTTGAGTTTTAAAAGTTTTAATGAACTAATGGATGAAAAGCTGAATTAGTCTCATCTCAATTCTCATCTCAATTTATTTGAACAGTTCTGCATTTCTTTTCTTTTTTTTGAAATTAATTTATTTATTTTTATTTTGAGAGAGAGTGAGCGTGTGCACATGTGAGCAGGGGGAGGAAGAAGCAAACTCCCTGCTGAGCAGGGACATTCCCCCCCACCCCCAATCTGGGGCTCCATCCCAGAGTCCTGGGATCGTGATCTGAGCTGAAGGCAGATACTTACCTGACTGAGCTCCCAGAAGTTCCGCATTTAATCTAAATTTCTAATGGTTTTCTGGTGCTTAGTTTGAGATTACTTTTTTTTTATGGAACTGTTTTGCTCCTACTGAGGAGTTTAAGAACTACTCGAGGTTTTTTTGTTTGTTTGTTTTAATATTTAATTTATTTATTTGACAACACAAGGAAAGAGAGCAGTAGGCAGAGGGAGAAGCAAGCTCACTGCTGAGCAAGGAGCCCACTGTGGGGCTCGATCCCAGGACACTGGGATCATGACCTGAGCTAAAGGCAGATGCTTAACTGACTAAGCCAGCCAGGTGCCCCAAGAACTGCTTGTTTTAACTGAATTATTTATAGGAACAATACTTATTCTAAAAATTCTTACTTTGTTCATATTAAAAATTCTTACTTTGTTCATATATCCCCATGACTAAAGACCTTAATGATCAAACGAGAGTTGGCAAAAGATTCTGAATTAAGATCACAAAGTTGGGAAAGATTTTTGCCACACTTCAAGCACAAGAATGTGAATAAACGCAAGGAACCAAAGAAAAAAACTGTCAAGAAAGAGTACACACCATTCCCACCACCACAACCAGAAAGTCAGGTCAGTATTTAATGTTGAATTTCTTTATATGAGGGGGAAACCATTTTAATCTGTTTTGTCGGAAACTTTATGGAGAGGAATTTAGGTAGACTCTGTGTGTGTGTGTGTGTACAGGTATGACATTTAACCAAAGTTAAATGTAAATAGGCTTATTTTGAGCTAAGTTTGTGGGCGTGGAGAGTGGGGGCTTCACAGTAGGAGTGTAAACTATGTCTAGGTGGTTGCTGTCAGCTGTGCCCTTGTAGCCACAGTACATGTTCCGTGGATAAAAAAGATTTAACATTTTAATCCTTAATGGTCTCACTCTGCTTTAGCATCTTTCCTGTGACTGTGTGCCATGTGACTGCTCTAGTTCTGAAATCTTAAATTCTCAAGTCCATCCTTTTTCTAAATTACGATGCTCTCATTTTATTACCTGTTTTCTGGCTTCATTCTTTTCCCCCCTCCCCAATTTCCTTTTCTCTCTTGTCCATCACTGTTTTCTTTTATGCTGCCTTTTCCTTCTTTTCGTACTTGTCCAGCAAAACTGTCAAACTTGATCAGTCCTAAAATTTGACTTCTTTCCCAGAATGTGGTAAACATAGCTGGAGAAAGTCTTATCTTTGGACTAAATCCACTATTTCATGTTTCCAACTTCAGATAATTCTCTGTGTCTTCTTAATTGGTTTTGTGGTTTTTTTTTTTTTTTAAGATTTTATTTATTTGATGGAGGGAGCACACAAGCAGGGGGAACAGCAGGCAGAGGGAGAAGCAAGCTCCCCACTGAGCAGGGAGCCCAACATGGGGCTCATTCCCAGGACCCTGGGATCATGACCTGAGCGGAAGGCAGACCCTTAAGCCACTCAGCCACCCAGGTGCCCCATCCTCTTAATTCTTAAAGCGCCCTCTCACTCCTAACAGATGACATTGCTTTTTATTTTATGGAAATATTTAAGACCATCAAGTAAGAATTCCTTCAGCTTCCTTTTCTCTCACCTATAATTTTTTTTCCCCACTTGAACCAATTTTTTCTTTACCTGTTCTTTGAGTTCTATCTTTGCCTGTCTCCTGAGGGGTCTTACTTTATGATTCCCTCCCTTGGCTGTATCTTAAAGTCTTTCCTTTCTACTAATGCTTTGTTGTCAGCATGTAAACACATCCCTTTCAGTGTACTGTCTTCTCCACAACCCTGTATTTGGAGTTTGAATCTCAGAGGTTTGATGAAAGGTCAGAGGGAAAAAGAAATGATGATCATGGTGATAAAACAATGGAAATGTTTGTTCATGAGGTCTGTTCTGTAAATGGAAGCAAACAAAGGAACTGTTTGTTGGGGGAAAGTAGATTTTATTTACGTACTGTCATGTCATTTCATAACACTTGCTCTACATCTTATGGCCTTGTCCTGTAGTTAGGAATTATCACGTCTTTCTTCCCTATGACTAAGCTTCTTTAAATAGTGATGTCTCAGTTGACTTACTCTGCCACTTACTTGCTTCGTGTCTGGCAATTTATTTAACCTATCCATGCCTCAGTTTCCCTGTACATAAAATGGAGATGATAAAAACATCTTCTGAGGACTGTTAATGAGGATTAAATGATTAGTAATTGTAAAGAGCTTAGTAACTATTAAGAGTTTAACTGCCTTAGATACAATAATGTGTTAATGTAAGATAAGTCAATTCTATCTTGATGAATAAGCTAGTGCTTTCTCTAATTAGCATTGAATTAGTCACCAAATCCTAACAATTCTTTTCATTTTGCATGCCATTACTTTATTCCAAGCATTTATCTCTTCTTTCTTCTGTACCTTTTAGATGCTGCTTTGGTCTCCTCATTTCTCTCAGAAACCTGCAGTCATTTCTAAATCATAGTCTACCCTCTTCACGTGGCATTCAAGTTTCTTCAAGCTTACCCCAGATAATCTTTCCAGTTTCCTTGCACCTTTGTGAATTATTGATCTTCTGTCCCATCTAGAACTGCCTGCTGTGTATTTCATGAACACATCACCTTCTTTCCTACCTCCATGCTTTTTGCTTGTATTCTCTTCAGCTTAGAGCACATCTTTTTATGTTAGTACCTTTATGAATTGACCATAGATTTTTGATCTCACTCTCTTTACCTCAAGGACATTGTGCCTTTCTCAGGGAATGACTTCTCATTTACCTTGTTTCTGATATAATTGTAAATACTAATTTCAACAGATTGATAAAGAATTGGCTAGTGGTGAATATTTTCTGAAGGCAAGTCAAAAGAAGCGACAGAAAATGGAAGCCATAAAGGTAAGACCGTCTAGTTCACAACATTGATAGCACAATTCATAGAAACTTGAATTCCTGCTTAACGATAAATTGTATTAACGTATTTCTTGTTAATAATCCAGGCTAAACAAGCAGAAGCTCTTAGTAAGAGACAAGAGGAAAGAAACAAAGCTTTTATTCCACCTAAAGAAAAACCAGTTGTGAAACCAAAGGAAGGTAAATGCTTGTTCTCCATTTATTGGTTTAGTATTAAAGTCTTGCTGAAAAGTAAACCCAGTAGGGAATTTTTCTGAATCTCTTTGAGTGTTAACTAAAGACATAACTGTATCTTTCATCATTTCTGTTGACATACTATTAATCACTAATCCTAGGGACGAGACCACTGAGGTGTTATATAATTTATTAGCAGCTAATGACTATTTAAGAGTGTCCTGGATTGACAGTCCTCTCCTGACCTCTGATTGTACTGGAGTAGGACTCTGTTGTGAAAGCTATAAACTAGAGCAGTGAATCTTCTGTAGATTTAAAAGTAACTAAAGCAGTGAGATTGCTGAGCTCTGTTTTCATGCCTCTCAGAAAGAGCTTATCAGAGGTTATGCTTTTCTTCTCTTATGTGATCTGTGGCTTAAAGTTTGATTCCTGTATTGTTATGATGGATTTCTGATCACCTTGGACTAAAGGACACTCTCAAAATAACAAGGTCTTAGGACCTATTAAAAAGATAGTGTGTGGCACCTGGGTGAGCTCAGCTGGTTAAGCGGCCGACTCTTGGTTTTGGCTCAGGTCATGATCTCGGGGTCCTGGGATTGAGCCCAGTGGCAGGCTTTGTGTTCAGCCAGGAGTCCACTGGAGGATTTTCTCTCTCCCTCTGCCCCTCCCTCCTCGTGTGCTCTAAGATTTAAAAAAAAACAAAAGAAAAGAAAAGTTTTGTGTCTTTCCTTTTCTATCCCTAGCCTCATTTGATCCACCCTTTGCTCTTCTGCATTTTCTTTCCCACTAGTGACACTTGTACTCTTCCTGAAATAATTTTCCGGAGTAGCCGGTGACACAGTGAGGGGAGGGAAGTCGCTGGCATCATTGTACCTGACTTATTGGTCAAAACCAGATATAACATTGCTATTTTAATATCCTATATTAATTATATCAGTGTTAATAGCTCTAAAAATACTCTGTTTCAATGTAGATCATTGCTTATGTAAAAATTAAGAACGTCATAAGCATTATAATTTCCAGTTTACTCAGCCTGTGAGTTTTACTTAGAAGGTCATTTAGTAGCCATTTTAATCTCTGTTTATAATGATTAAAAATGTAGCTGTTTCATGATAGTAAAAGCTTTACATCTCTACTCAAGTTGCTGGGAAGTTTGACATCTTATCTTGGGATTCTCCTATGCTCTGAATACTGCTCTTTAAATTGTGAGAAAAACCTACATTTTTTTCTCCTTTTTCTTTGTTGTTCAAGGTTTTGGCATTGATTCCATGGTTGGATTCTGTTAGGAGGATCTCCAAATGCTCTCAGATCATTGTCTTTATTACCAAAACCTTGTTAAATAGAAGTACTACTAGTCATTCATTGAACTAATAATTAGAAAACTTCATTTTTAAGTTTTTTTTTTTTTATTAAAGATTTTATTCATTTGAGAGAGAGAGCATGAACGGGGAGGGACAGGGGTGAGGGAGAAGCAGACTTGCTGCTGAGCAGGGAGCCTGATGTGGGGCTCGATCCCAGGACCCAACCCAAAGGCAGACACCTAACTGATTGAGCCACCCAGGTGCCCCTATTTTTAAGTTTTTATGTGTGGTATTAGATGAAGTAGAGTTTGACCTAAAGCTTAATGACTAGTTAATTAAAATTATGGAAGCTAGAAGGGCTACATTTTAATATTATTCATGAAATTTTAAGTTATTTTAATGGGTAAATGTCTAACTTTAGGCAGTTGTTTTATATTTTAAGGAAGTGTTTTATATCTTACAACATGGCCTTTCACCTGTACTCTGAAATTATTACACCAAATACATACTCTCTATGTTTTATATGGTAAAACCTAAAGAATTACATATATCATTTTTAATTTGTCTAGCTTCTACTGAAAATAAAATTGATGTTGCCGCCATCAAGGAAAAGGTTAAGAAAGCAAAGAATAAGAAACTGGGAGCTCTTTCAGCTGAAGAAGTTAAGCTTAAAATGGAAGCGGATGAAAAAAAAAAGAAGAAAAAAAAGTAACATTAAAAAAAACCCTGGATGAGAACTCTTTAAGCTATCTCCTTTTGTAAAGGATTTTGAGATACTAGGGCATTAGTAGCCTATGTGTGAGAAGGAATACTCTGATCACATTTTTCTGAGTTTGTGTCATTCTTCAAAACAGTGTTTATATAAATATAAATATTCTTTATAAATATAAATTATTGTATTTTCTGTGTGTTTTTTTAAAAGCTTTGTGCTAGAAAGTAGTATATATGCACCTTGTATATATTGTATACCTAATCTGTTTTGGCATGTTTGGCCTAAGCATGACTATGGTGTAATTTTTAGGTTGTTTTATATAAAGATTTTTGAGATGTGACTATTGTAATTATCCATCAAGTCCAGTGCTTGATGCCGCTGGTTAGTCTTTAAATAGAATCATGTCCCACCATTTGGTTTTGAGGAAAATAAATGCAGACTTTGCAGTGCTCTCTCTAATGCTAACAGGTAAACATTTGGGCTTATTTCTTTTTATAATCTCATTTTACATTATGTTTAAACAACCCACAAGCAAAAAAAGCAAGGCCTCTTAAATCCCTTAATTACTATTCTGAGTCTGGGAAAATGGTAAACCAAAGACCTCAGATTGCAAGAGAGTGGGGAAAACCAGATGTTTAGAATTGAAGCAGCATGCAGCAAGTTATGTAGAAATGTTTTTACTAATGAGGGCCAGTGGAGTACTTTGAATTACCTAAATCGAACACATTCATTTTGTAGTTTTAGAAGCTAAGACACACGGAGGCTGGGTACCTTACAGAAGGTCACAGCTGTGGTAGCCTGAAAACAAAGCTTATTCATAGAAAAGTGGAAAGTAAAAATGAGTTTATTCTAGAGGTAGGAAGTTGAACAGTATTTTTCTTTTTATTAAGGGTTTAGTGCAACAACATTTTTTTCTAAAATGTTTTAAAATTAGAAATAAGAACTATATACCCAACTGTTAATTAAAAAAAAAAACAACCCATATGTGAATGAATTGTGTTTTTTTGTGGATTATATTAGTTCAGAAGAACTAAGTGAGGGTATTTGTGCTTGACCCAAATGGTCATTATAGCACTCAGTATTAGGATTGGTGGACTAACAATGAGAAAGAGAGATAGGTATCTGTTGCGTGAAGATACTGGCCAGTCAGGATGCACAATCGAGTAGTAATCTGTGAAACAAACATAAAATATCCTTAATTGTTGTTTCTCAGAATGCAGTAATGTAATTCACATAGATCTTAATGGAGCAATGATTTACGTACATACCTGTGACTTTGTCTCGCTTTAGGTTAGCTGTAAAGTAGGAAGAAAGAAAAAAATTTGTACTGGTGAGGCTTTATTTTGCTTAAAAAAGCTAAGTCTCTAATTATGACCATTAACTTGATTTTGGTTTCTTATAGTGTTTTTCAAACATTAGTTATTAAATATTTTTTGTACTAACTATATTAATGTGACATTTTTAAATTGACCTTTTATATAAACTTTTTGCATACTGTTACTGTAAGTGAAAAAAATTTCATATGTCATAACTAGCAGATAATAAATACAATTAAAATAGCAAACTATTAGAATTTAAAAATAAAAATAATTGTTAGTAACAGTCAACATGAGCAATTTATTAAAATATTTTCCTGGAAATAAGTTCCTCCCTGCGAAGAGCAATACTGTTTAATGATCAGTCATTAATAAAGAGACCATGACCTCTCTCTTAAAGGGATTTGGTTTGCATAATGTCATAATTATTCCTCTCTTTTCACTGAGATTTATTCAGATTTTGACATTCAGAACAGTAGGTAGGAAATTCTACATCTTCTTTAGCCTTCTTAATACTTTTTTAATCAAACAGATAACCCTTTCTACATCAGTGCTTGGCGAGCTGCTGTTGAGTTCTGTAGTGGAGTCCAGCAAGGACGTGGCCGGGGTGTTTGTGAGCAGCCCTGATCATCAAACCTGTGACTGGGCTTTGTCTGTAGTGAATTACCAGGAAGCTGCTGGTACTTTATCTTTTTTGCAGTTAATACCATGAAATCAAGAATGTGCTGTGCTCATTACACTTTTCCTTACATAGACATTTTTTTCAATGGTAAGTATTCAACTCTTGAACATTTAAACAAATGTACATTCTTGCACTAGCTAAAATCATCCCATGTATCATCAACATACCCAGCACATTATGCAAAACCATCCTGATTTGGCCTCCATGGGTATTTACTGAACCTGCCAACAGTACTTAAAGCACCAGAAAGGAATTTTTTCCTCCAATATTCGTCGTAATTTTTCAGAGATGGAATCTGTTAAAAGCTCTTTACCCTCATGCACACTAGCGTGTTTGCCTATATTCTTCTTAAGGGCCCAGGGGCTTTTCATTACTGGATCACAGCCTTCATTTTTCTCAGTTTTTATCCCATAAGATTAGAGGCCATTTAAAGCTAGTTCCCAAGATTAAAAGCTAAAACTTGAACTTTCTTCTGTCACTGTGAAGTTGTTGTTACTATCTAGATTTTTAAAGAAGAGTATTTTTTAAGGAAACATGCCTTAAAATTAGTGCTGCTTTTGCCAGCCAGACTAGGGTACAAAAGAATTAGGCATAATTCCTACCTGTTGGAATTCAGAATCCAGTGGGAAAGATAGCTAACCAGGGGCAAAATTAAATTACTCCTTAAATAATTAAAAATAATTGTCTCAGTTTTCACCATGGATTTTAAAGAAGCAGGTTTGTTCATGGGCATAAAAATGTGACAAAGTTTGGGCATAAAGAAAACACTCAACATTTGGGATTATAGGAAGGATGAATTTGTGGATAATAGGTAATATTTATTGAATGCCACTGTATGCCAGTTTCTTGTTCTAAATATAAATATTTTCCTTTTTTCTTGATCTGTTTCATCAAACCTGTGAAGAGATACTGCCATCTACACTTTATTGTTGAGGAAATCAGACAGTTGCCCAAGGTCACAGTGGTGGAACTGGAAATTGAACCCGGTCATACTCTTTCAAAAATGTGTGGTTTTCACTCCGATATTATACTGCCTAACTTGGAAAAAATAATACGCTTTATAGTATTGTAGCAACATAAAAAAATTCAGTTAATATGTTGAAACTCTGGGAAGGGATTCATTGCATAGTGGCTACACATTAACAAAGCTGAGTGAAGTGAATGGTTGAACCAGCGGAGAAATGACCACTCAGCTGATCAAAAAAGTGAAGATGAGAAATCAGTATTCACAAATCAGGAGTTTTTTTGATCTTGCTGAAATTAGCAAATCCTGGGTCTACAGTTTGTATTCTCACAGTCATTTTTTGTTGTACTGATTAGAGCTAAATAAGGAGGATATTATTTGCTTCCTTAAATTTACCTTAATGTTCATTTCCAGGACAGTAAGCCATCAGTTTGATTGCTACCTGATGCCAGCTTCCCTGAAAATAGCTATTAGGTTAAAGCAAACATTTGCATTCTTAACTCTGCAGAGAAAGTTTTATAGTTTAAAACACATAGTATTATTGGTAGATTTTTCCTTTTACTCACTGCAGAGGTTATCTAAACATTTGTCATCACTGGGGCAGGCGCTGCAAGTAGATCCTTTTCTATATGGCCTTTGGTAGCTTTGCCTATAAAGGAGAAAAAAGCTGTCCATTAGGAGAGTTGTTTTTTTTTTTTTTTTTTTTTGCAATGAAATTCACTGTGACTCTGACTAAATCTGTAGGGTGGAAGTCCATCGATGCCCAGGGTTGAGGAAAGTGGAAGCCTGTTAATATTTACAGAGTTGTAGTCTATGCGTCTATCTATGAACCTATGTCTTCACCTGTATCATCTCATTTCACTCTGTAAGACAACTATGGAAGTTATTTTTATTTTTATTTTACAGATAGGGAAACTAAAGCTCTCAGAAATTAACTTGTCAAAAATCACAAAAATGTGTACATGTCAGAGTCACAGCGAAACCCAGATTGGTCTGACTCCAGGGCAATGCTTGCTCTGCTTAACTGTCTGGCCTGGGTGATCACTACCATCCAAAAAACTGCACATTCTAAGGTCTTACGACTCACATTTACTCTTCTCAGCTTAGCAAGCCTCCATGGTTTTTATTGGACAAGAGTCCTTTAGCTGGGTTAAGTGCCTTCCAAAAGAAAAGAACGAGAGATAGGGGGAATTTCTAGTGTGCAGTTTGTTTTCACATAAAAGGTGTGATGTGAATAATAATAAGCATCCTTGAACGAATGAATTTTCACAGTAGTCTGTGGGGAAGATACTATTGTTATTTATCCCCAATATAGCTAGAGGTGAGGCACAGAGTGAAAGTAATTAACCAAGCTCATATACTAGAAAGTGAAATAATACACAGACATTTTATATCCCCATGAATATCTTCAGAGTAGTAATGATGAGACTGATAGATGCATTGCAGTAAATCTGCCATTGTACTCATAGTTTTTGGAAAGGAGTTTTTAACTTTTTTGTGTCATGGTACCTTTGGCAGTTCTGGTGGAGCCTATGGACTCTCAAAATAGTTTGGTTTTACTGTTTTTTTTTTTTTTTTTTTTTTTTTTTTAGTTAGTTCAGTGCTGGGCTTGAACTCATAACCCTCATAGAGACCTGAGCCAAGATCAAGAGTTGGACACTTAACTGACTGAGCGACCTAGGTGCCCCAAAATTGTTTGCTTTTAAGTGCATAAAATAAAGTTCGTAAGATTGTAAAGGAAACCGAGTAAGCTCAAAAAGTTATCAAAATGTTAAAAATATTTTTGATATAGCAATATGTGCTTCTCAAATAAGATCTAACAAGAAGTCTAATGATGATAGTACATTTAATGATAGATTACAACCATATTTTGCGATCTCTGCAGCAAGTGGAATGTGCTATGAGAATAACTGATATTTACAAAGATAGAAGTAGTACTAACACAGAGTCACATCATTGCCTACGTGACTGAAGTGTTGTCTTTATACATAGTGAAATGTTATTTTCAGTAGAGATTAGTGAAAATAAAGATTTAACTTTTTTCCTAATCCAAGTTCATGGACTCGACTCCCCTCCCCTAACTATAGTTTTACTTCTGAAGTTAAGAAAGTTAAGGAGACGTTACTTTTTTTTTTTTTTTTTAAATCCCTATCAGTTGACTTGAAGTAGGGGCGATTTTTTTTTCTTTTTAAGATTTTTTTATTTATTTGACAGAGAGAGAGACACAGCGAGAGAGGGAACACAAGCAGGGGGAGTGGGAGAGGGAAAAGCAGGCTTCCTGCTGAGCTGGGAGCCCGATGCCGGACTCGATTCCAGGACCCTGGGATCATGACTTGAGCTGAAGATCGCCAATTAACTGACTGAGCCACCCAGGCGCCCGAGACATTACTTTTTATTAACACATTGTTTCCAACACCAAATATATGTTCTAATTTTGTTTGGCTCCAAATTAATCTAGGTTGTTTCAGAAACCATTCATCCTCATGCCTACTTTACACTGTGGAAAATAGTCAAAGGAATATTCTGATAACAATTATAAAAGACCTCCAAAATACACATTAATCATGGGGATAGCTTTCATTGTTAGAAAGCACAGTACTTATTGAGTGGTCAAGTTCTACAATGTTTTTAATAAAATCGTTTGTGCTATGTCATTCTTTTTGTTGAATTGTGTATTCCAAACTGCAAAGAAAAAGAAGAAATTACTACTGCAAAACCGGGCTAAAGACAAGGCAGTTGTGGAATTCTAGGGAAATGGCAGAATTCATCCCAGGAGAAATAACGCTACTGGAAAGGCCTCATTTGTCTGGATAGGAACAGTTGAGACCAAGGGCCCTAAAGTATTCTGTCCCTAAAGAAACAGGAAATGTTAGTGTTTCCCCAGGTAGCCTAAGAGGGAGAGGGCCCCGGGACTGAGGAAGAGAAAAGACAGACTTTTTTTTTTTCTAAGTAATCTCTGTGCCCTACATGGGATTCAGACTCAACCCTGAGATCTGTGAATACTTCTCAAATAATCACCATTGCCGGGTATTACATATACCTGGTATTTTACTTCGCTTTCTCGTGTAATTTTTATAGCTACTTGGTAAGAGTTGCTTTTATTATCCTGATCTTTTGGAAAGGAAACTGAGGTTCAGAGAGATCAAGTAACTTGTCCAAGATCACACAGTAAGTGAACCAAGGTACTGAGTCTCAAGACCCTGTATCTTAACTATTAAGCTATATAAATGTCACGAAAAGTCACCACTGATTGACTTAATGGCTTTGGCTGGGTTCTCCTGGGTTTTCCATATTTTCTGACTTTGGGATTTTAAGTCAAAGTTGTTCTTTTCTGAATGACACCGGATTTTAGTCCTTTCACTCTCACCTACACTCAGTCAAACTATCAAACATTTCTTCTGAACATTGCTTTAAGGAAAGAGAGAGAGGCTTCTAACAAATCTTTTGGAATCCCAAAGACTGGAAAAATCCAGATTTCAAGGGCAACAAATTAAAGAAAAAAAATGTTGGGTGCCTAAGTGTCTCAGTCAGTTGGGCTTCTGCGTTTGGCTCAGGTCATAATCCCAGGGTCCTGGGATCGAGCCTCACATCGGACTTCCTGCTTGGCAGGAAGCCTGCTTCTCCCTCTCCCTCTGCCTGCTGCTCTGCCTACTTGGGCCTTCTATCTCTCCGTCAAATAAATAAAAACCTTAAAAAATATATGCGTTGTATGTGTGTATGTTTATGTAACACTTGTAAAGGGTGAACACAGAGAAACACATACACTGAAAAAAATGTACCAGGTGTTAATGGAGTAGATCTCTGGGTAGAGGAAATAATGGTGATACTAATTTTCTTTTTTACACTTTCTTTATCATCCCAATATTCCACAATGAAAATAAATACTTCTAAAGTAGATTTTAAAAAATTTAGAAAGAGGTTGATGTGGGTACTTACCCTGGTCCGTAGTTGCATATGAAATGTGCTAAGTTGGTTAAATGTCTAATGCCATCGACTGTGTGGCAATGCTGTACTGCACATCCAACTTTGTAACTGTTTGCCCACACGACCTGAAAGAAAATAAGGATTTGTAGCAAGAGAGAGACAATAAAGTGAACATCTGAGTATGATTAGGCCTTCCTCAACATAGTGAGGTGTGTTCACTCTGGCAGGTAGAGCCGTTGCTACCGGGGAGCATGCAAGTGCTTGGAATTCAGCTGGAAACAAGAATTGGAACTATTATTATTGGGGTGTGAGTGTGTGAAATGATACTAAGATAATTTCTGGCACTTGAAATAAAATAGGGAGTGCTGGGGAGATGGGGCTGAGCCTGGGGGTCCAGAGAAGGTGTCCTGGAGGAGGGGACACACTGGGGATGAACACGCAGAGACCGAAATGTGGGAGGAAGAGCCTTCCGTGCCGAGGGAGCAGAGGAGCAAAGGCCCCGTGGTGGAACTGGCTTGTCTGTGAGAGTGGCAGAGAGAAGGCCCACAGGGCTGGGATCCAGGCAATAGGGAGACTCACTGGCGTTGAGGTAAGAGGCAGAGGGCCAGGTTGTGGGAAATCTGGTAGGCAAGTGAGCATAGACTCTTTTTTCCCATCTCAGGAGGCTCTCTCATTGTTATGAAGTCAGTGGACTGAGAAGAACAAAGGAAGAAAGAGGGTGGGCATTTGAGAGGCTGTTATAGTGGTACAACAAAGACAAGATGGTGGCCCACACGTGGGTGGTGGTAGTGGCACATTCCTGGGAATCCATCAGGTTCATGGTTCAGCTTCTAGCTAAAGCTGAAAGGATTTACTTTTGCTTTGAATGTGGAAGAAGTGGGAATATTTGGGGCCTGAGTAACACTTCCTAAGATTAGGAAAACTAGGGAAGAAAGAGGGTTAGGGGGAGCATGGACAAGGGTTCTGTTCAGGTCTGGTGACCTCTGAGATGCCTATGAGACGTGCAAGTGCAGAGTGACTTTGGGGCTGAAAAGTGGCCATCTACAGTTCAGGGGACAGAGCGAGGCTAGAGATAGAAATCTGGAAGACACCGGAATAGATCAGGTCATAGGCAAAGATAATAAATAAGTAAATGAGAGCATGGGATAAAGAGAAAAAATCAACCAGCAAAGCAGATTGAAAAAGAGTGCTGAGTGACATAGGAGGGAAACCAAGGACAGAGGCAGCCTCAGGGAGAGGGGCCTGGCTATCACACTGGACCCCAGGGTCAGAATTTTCCCCCAATTTTTGAACAAGGGACTTTACATTTTCATTTTGAATGAAGCACCACAAATTATACAGTTCATCTTAACCAGGAGTGTTTGATGTCACAGAAGCCTAAAGAAAAAAAAAAAAAACACCACATTTTTGAAGACCTAGTGTCTGGAGATAAACCAGCAATTAAATGCATTCCTTTTTACAGTGATACCAAATTGCATGTGAAATTATTTTTACTCATTTTTTTTCAAGAGCAATTTTGTGACAAGAATTGTGCCAAATATGGGAGATACAGAGGTGAATGAGTTGGAGCTGGGGTGGGGGGGTGCCTTTACAAAATGTAGAGAAAAGCTGCCATGGGGCCTTTATGCAAGGGTTTGACTGTGGTGTGGGTGGGGACAGAGGGGGCTCAGGCACCGGCCGGCGTGGGAACCTGCTCTGACCTAGTGAGATGGAATCGAAGCCCAGTAAGCTGGTCTAAGAGCCAGGAGAATTCTTCCCGAGAGGGCAACGCATGCTAACCCAAGAGGAGAAAGACTCACCGAACTGAGACAAGGCTGGTGTGGCTGCAGGAAAAAGTTCAAGTTTACTTAAAAAAAAAAAAAAAAAAAAAATCAGTGAAAACCTCAGGGAGAGAGAATTGAGTGAGGATAGATGTGGATCTGAGTCTGTGCTTCTCCGAGGCTTAGAGTGGGGCTGTGGGTGAGGGAGAGGTGAGGGAGGCTGAGCGGGCAGGAGGGAAGGGAAGGTAGGGCCACAGCTCTCCACATGCTGTCCTCTTTGGTTTGGCAACTGGGGAGACCATGGGATGGCAGCTGCTGCTGTCCCATAGAGGAGGAGAAGCGCTCTCCTGAAGCAGGGACGGGTTCCCTTCCTGATCAGCCTTTCATCTCACACAGGAATCCCCTGCCTGGAGGCCTCTAGCTCAGGCTGAGAAGCCTCTCTTTATGGCCATGAATCCTTGACCTGATCCTTGCACTTATACTTTCCAATCGTTTTTGCATTTATTTAAAAAGTTTTAAATTTCTCTTCATTGTATCTCAGAGCGATTCCACCTCTTTAAAATACAGGTTTCTGGGCCCATCTCAATCCTGCTGAAGGAGAGTCACTGGAATTGTCCTTGAAATCTGTATTTTTTTTAATTGAGATATCATTTATATATAACATTACGAGTTTCAGGTGTACAACATAATGACTCAATATATTTATACACTGTGAAATGATCATCATAATTGATCTAATTAACATGTGTCAGAAAGAAAATCACTGGCCTGAAGGGGTGTCACTTATGCTAGGCCATGTCACCCAACTGGGGCCTACGGCCTAACCTAATTGCACTTTCAACCTTGCCCCCACTTTTTTTTTTTTTTTAAGATTTTATTTCTTTATTTGAGAGAGAGAGGGAGAAGCAGGCTCCCCACTGAGCAGGGAGCCCAATGTGGGGCTTGATCCCAGGACACTGGGATCATGACCTGAGTCAAAGGCAGACGCTTAATGACTGAGCCACCCAAGCAACCCCAGAAATGCAGTCTCAACAGATCAGTCAGGAACTTTCTGGTCAGCACCAATAAGCCAATCTGTCCCAGGGACCTCTCCATCCCCCAAAGGAAGATGAGGTAAACCATCTAATTAAGATCCTTTTCTCCCCAAAGGAAGATGACCTCACTCAAAATAATCCTTTTTCCTGTTTCTGACTTTTTGTCCTGCCTTTAAAAACCTTTCCCTTTCCGTAGCCCTTTGGAGTTCCCCTCTGCTTGCTGGGTGGGATGCTGCCTGATTCGTGAATTAGTTAATAAAGCCAATTAGATCTTTAACATTACTTAGATGAATTCTTGTTATTTAACATGCCCAATACCATATAGTTACAGATTTTTTTCTTGTGATGAGAATTTCTAAGATTTACTCTCTTAGCACCTTTCAAATATATACTACAATATTGCTAGCCATGGTCAGTCAGCATGCCGCACGTTACAACCCCGGACTTGTTATTTTATAACTCTAAGTTTGAGCCTGTAACCACGTTCACCTATTTTGCACCCCCCCCCGCAACCCAAGCAACCACCAGTCTATTCTCTAAGAGTTTGCTTTTTGTTTAGATTCCACATTTAAGATGGTATTTGTCTTTCTTGGCCTAACTTAATTCACTTAACAAAGTGCCCTCCAGGTCTATCCACCTTGTTGCAAACAGCAGGATTTCTTCTTCAGGAAAATGTGTTACATATGCCATAAAAAAAGAGTAAAATCTATATTTTAATGGGTTCTGTAAGTGATTACTATGCATGTTAACTGGGTGCAGTGTCATCTGTGTTTTCCTCTTGCTATCACCTTAGTAAATCATCTTATATTTTTTATTTTTTGGTCTTTGAACACTTTCTTCAGGTGTTGTTTTATCTCAAATATTCTTAATCTTTGGGCTTCCCACACACACATCTTTAACATTTTACACTGTTTCTTTTGTTTTACTGTCTTTTACTTTTTTTGGTCTGGCCTCTTTGTTTCCAAGGGTGTGTAATGTTAATTACCATTCACTTTGTTTTAATTGGTCTCTCTTTTTTTAAAGTCAGTTTGTAATTAACACCCAGTAAAACCCATCCTTTTTAGGTGTCCAGTTCCATGAATTTTGGCAAAACATAGTGTGTGGCCACCACCATATTCACGACCTAGAACACATCCACCGCCCCCAAAAGTTCTCTTGTGTTCCTTTGTGGTCGTCTCTTCCCCCATTTCTCGGCCCCTGACAATCACTGATCTGTTTTCTGTCCCTATCATTTTGCTTTTTCCAGAATGTTACAGAAATGGGATCAGTTTAAATGTGGTTTTTCTGCTCTGGCTTCTTGCACTAAGCATAAGCATTTGAGATCCGTTCGTACTGTTAGGCTCACTTCTTTATTGCACGAATGTCCCACAGTTTATTCTCCATTCAGGTTGGTCTCTTTTTAAAAGCTTTTGGGCATTTAGATTCTGGGTTCAACTTGTGGGGTCCAGGGCTACAAGATGGAGTTCATATTCCAGCCCGGCCACTCACTCCGTGACCATGACCTTAGCTTCCTTCACTATTTAGTGAGGATAACACTATCGACTCCACGGACCTCTTTTGACATTTTCAATGGGCTCGTAAGAACGTACTCAGCAAATGTTCATGTTTTATTCTCTAATTACTAATTTTCTTCTGTTTTAAACTTTTTGAAAACTATCTTTTTATCAGTCAGATTCCTATTGTATGTTTTCATTTATTTTACTTTATTTTTTAAAATGGTAAGGAAGAAAGCCTAATTATAAGAAAATAAAGAGAACTATTGATTACTGGGAATTCACCTGGTGCCAAGGTAGTGTTAAACGCTTTCCATGCAACATCATGTTTAACTTTGTAACAAATCACAAAAGAGGTATGGCTCCTATTTTTATAGATGAAAGTTGGAAGCTACCTCTGCCTGACCACAAAGTACTGTGAGGACAGTCCATGCCCTGAGCAAGATGCTTCAGAGTGCTTTCCCTTTTAGCGGAACTAGGAACGACTCTTTATTCCTTTCTAACAAAAACATTGCATCTGGGGAACTTACAGGGGGCAGGTATGTCTCTCATTTGGAGCTACTGCCCTCTTCCTACCATCTTTCAAGTCTCAGTATGAGTCCTTCTGACTCATTACCAGGCACCAAGTCACGAGTATGGTGACACTGCAACATATATAAAACCAGATAGATAAACTGTGAAATATGCCCCACTTTCATTGGTTCCATAAGAGTAACGATTTCCAGAGGGTGGCAGTGCGGCATTGATTAAAGCCAAAAATGAGATCTATGATGCCATCTAGTGGGCATTCTCAGAACTACCAAACTGAAGCGCTGCCCCGCCCGTATATTGAAGTCAAACTATTCCCAAGTTTATAAAGGCGAACTTCAAGCAACAAAATATCTAATCCTCCATATTAATATACCAAAATTATTACACAGTGCAAATCTATCTCTAGTGAAGACCGAGCTAAAGTGTTGATCTAACATGTCAAGAAATACCACATCTTTGTGAGTTAGTAATTGGATCTAAATCTATTGTCTTCACTCTGTACAACAAAACTGCACCAGCCAAAATCTGAAAATAGCTTGCTTTTTATTAGTAGAAGATAAGGATAAGTGAGGGGTTATAATATCCACTTGAGGTAATTTCCAGCAAGAATTTAAAATGGCAACTGAGTGGTCTTGAACCTCCCAATAACATTTCTTGCAAGGATGAAAACATTATATTCTAACCTAAAGTCATGTTTACCAGGCCGTCAAAATCTTCCTCCTATATAATTGGCAAAAAGACCAGTTCATGAAGGAGATCTAAGCTTTGTTTAATGGCTACTAAGTACCAGCCCTTTACTAGATAATTTATATAGTTATCTACCAAATTTATATAAATCCTATATAAATGTATATAATTTATATAAATCCTATTATATAATCCTCATCACATACCTGATATCTGGAGCCCAGCTCTTCCTCTTACTAGCTATGTGACACTGGGAAGACAACTTCTACTTCTTTTTTTTTTTTAATTAGGCAAAGAACTTTATTAGCCTTGTTTCAAACTTTATTCTGAGGTTTCTTCAGCTTAATTAGCTGCTAAGAATGAATTGTGTCTAAGCAAAAGCTGAAAAGAGCATAGTGTCCAAGAAGTTTGGGCTTTAAAAATTAAATTAGAAATCTAGATTTCATCAGATCCATGGACAAAATTTTTAAAAGCAGTCATCATATAAAAAAGCAGCTCCCAGTAACTTAAGCCTGTCTTCTTCAGAAGATGACTCAGGTCAGTTTGCTTCATTCTTGGAAGCCTCATCAGAATTCCACAAGATCCAGGGGTACCTGGGTGGCTCGTGGGTAAGCATCTGCCTTCAGCTCAGGTCATGATCTCTGGGTCCCAGGATCCAGTCCACACATAGGGCTCCCAGCTTGTGCCCTCTCTTTCTCTCTCTGTCAAATGAATAAATAAAATCTTTAAAAAGAAATTCTGCAAGATCTGGAACTTCATCCTCCTCCTCCTCCCCCTCCTCTGTGGTAGCAAATGGTGCTTTTCTGTCCAGAGACTGTGTGGGCAGCTTAGCCATTCTTCCTGAACTGGGCGGCCTGTCTGCACCAGGTTGCTTGAAGACGCTGGGCAGCCTTTCTGTCAGCTGCTCTGTCTCCACACTGCCTGTGGTGGCCGAAGTGTTCACTGCCAGGGACGCCTGAACTTTTCGGCTTGTGAAGGGAGATGGCTGTTTCTTGGTTTGTGAGCATAGTTGTTTCTTCAATCCAGAGATATTGTTAACCCCTAACTTCTTTAAGGAGACCTGAAGTTTTTTATTATCTGCTGTAGCCATTCTATGCACCACTGATGTGGGAAACAGAGGCGGAAGAAAAATTATTAAATTTCCTTACCCACTAACAAGCCCTTAAAACAGGCAGAGTGACATTCCTCTAGGGACTCGAGTTCCTCCACTTTAACACTTTGCTAAGGGCAAAGGGCAATCCTAGCCTGACCGACCTCTACCCCCAATAAGAATCCTGTAGGTCTACTTAAACAATTCCTTTGGAAACCTTATCTCTAAACCCTCCAAGATAGTGTTGACAATCATTCCCAAGCATATGGCCCACTGATATACATCTAAAGGGTCTCCCGAAAACGTTTTATTACTGGTAATGAATAACCTTTTTCCCAACAACAGCTAGCTCCCCAAGGTCCTGGAAACCTTGCTTCCAAAATTCCTTAGAGACTAACACCATTCCTGACCCCCTCCCAACTTGCAAGCATGTAATGGACCACCCCTCACAACTCCAGGTGTAAGGACCTATTTTACTGTCCCTGCTCCCCTTCCCCCAGGGGACTTAAAAAACAAGTCCTGGAAACCAGCTCCAGGTGTGGAGGCCAAGAAAAACAAGGCTGTACCCACCTCCAGTCTAGCCCTGACATAAGTACACCCATCTTGGCAAAGCAAAAGCTGGCACCTTGCACTATAAGAGTGGGTTAGCCTAAGAGTGGCCATCCTGAAGGCCGGGAAGCCATTTTACTGAGCGTCCCTAACCAGCCCACAGGGCGCACGTAACTTGAGATAAGAGAAAGTAGCTAAAACCTAAGAAACAACTTAATCATATGCCACCAGGGCGGTTAGGCGACGGCGCCACAGGGACCAAATGTTAAAGAAAAACAAATAGTTAACTTGCAGAGATCACAATCCTGCAAGACAGGAGTCTCTCTTGGTTTGCAAATGTCCTGGTGATTTACAACAAAAAGGGCTATCTCTTCAATGGCCCAATTTCCAGAGACAAATGAGGCCAAAGGTTGCCCTTCCCACCATAAAACTGTAGGAGGCTGAGGCCGAAGGAGATGTAATTAAGGTGAAAGTTCTTCTAACCCTAAATCTCACTTAACCGCCAGGGTGACGCTGGGGTGGCAAAAAGTTAAAAGTTAAACTGTCAAAGTGTGGTGCAAGAGATGTATGTAGCCATGAAAAAGTGCCTTGAAAATGCTATATAAACCCTTGGCTTTGGGTGCTCAGGGTCCTTGTTGAAACCCGCTGCACCGGGCGGATACTTGGACCCTAGCTAACTGGAAATAAACATCGCTCTGTGACTTGCATTATCGAGAGTGTTCTCTGTCTAATCGAGGGGTGGTTGACTCCGTACCCTAACACAGGGCAGCTCTTTCTGCCCACGGGTCCTGTCCCCCCCCTTATTATTTATTAAATAATAATAATTATTATTTAATAATAAACTTATTAAAGTTTATGCTTTAATAAACCACCATTTTGCGCCAAAGACATCTCAAGAGTTCTTTCTTGTCCGTGGGCTCCGAACTCTACGTCACTGAACCCTATCTATATTCTAAGACTTCATCACCACCTTCTTTGTGCGAGCAGTTCCTTTCCCCTGCGATGCGCACGTGTACTTGCAGTTTGGCGAGTTTCTCCTGGTTCCTGATTGTTTCTTTCAATGCGTGGCAGAGGAAATGGAACCTTACTCCGGGGACTGGGGTTGGTGTTCAGGGGGTCTCCCGCAGACCAGCTAAGATCAGATGCACACAGGCGAGGACGTGAGATCTGGGGAAACAACTTCTTCACCTCTCTGAGCCTGTTGACTGGGATGTCATCTAGGATGACTGCGGCTTCTGACAGGTTTGTGGTGAGATTCGAAGGAGATCTGAAACTACGGAGAGCTGAGTACCACACTCTCTTAAAAGTAGTTGCTGCGGCTGCTTTATCCCAGACCCAGAGTGTCCCTGGACTTCCCTCTCCAGGATAAGGCTTGCTTTTCAGAAGTGGGGGTAGGAAGTAGTTGTCTCTAATCCTGAGAACAGGTTAGGATCACTCAGCATGGGCTCTGATACCTGTATGCAAGAAAATGAGTTTTCTCATGTCCGAAATGTGAGCCCTTCTTTGTCCTAGATGTAAGGGGAAATTTTACAAGTAAGCTCTGCTAATTTGGAGAGGGCCGTCTCTGAAATCTCAGGTCTATATGACGTAAAATCAAGTTTCCTCCTCTTGTTTTTAGTCCCTAGAATGACGGAAATGGAGTGTGTTGACTTGCATGGTTTAGGAGTCTGTGGTCGGGACGCCTGGGCGGCTCAGATGGTTAAGCATCTGCCTTTAGCTCAAGTCACGATCTCCAGGTCCTGGGATCCAGCCCCACATCTGGCTCCTGGCTGACTCAGCGGGGAGTCTGCTTCTCCCTCCCCCTCTGCCACTCCCCCTACTTGTGTGCTCTGTCTTTCTCTCTCAAATGAATAAATGAAATCTTTAGGAAAAAAAAAAGGAGTCTGTGGTTAGTTTAGCAGCCCTTTGATCTTCTCATATTTGGTATGGTGAGCTATTAGTCATTCTTCTGAAGTACAAGGCTCATTTGTACCCACTGTATATCTGTTAGTTTTGCCTGGAGATCTCTTCCTTTACTGTTCCATCTGATAAACTCACACTTAGTTTTCAAGAACCAACTGATATGGCTCCTGCTATTTAAACGATGCCTATGTCTCCAGACCTCCCTTTGGCCAGATACGTTGCTGCGTCCTCTTTGCCCACACAGCACCTTGTCAGTTTCCTCACAACGCACCACTTAGCGCCGTATTACATCTACTTACACACGTCTCTCCCCAAAGAAGGTCACCTCCTAAGGGTCAGGGGCCATTGCCATCTGTGTCCCTCATTCCCTGCCCCACCCCGCATTTCTCTTCACTTTGACTTCTTAGCTATTGTACTCCTCAGTAACTTGGTAGGACATAAGCTAGCGTCCCAGGCTCTGGTTGGCAGGGATGCCTTACAACAGTGCCTCGTGCAGGGTAGAAGCTTAAATACAACTGAATGAGAGTCGGTACCGGCAAACTGACAATTATTTTTGAAAATTTAAACAGCCCCACGTTTAATGGTACCAGGTACCCCTTGCGGACAACCTGGAATTAGCTTTCTGGCCCTTGAGGACTTGTGGGATTCTGATGGAATCAATTTTCTGGTTACAATTTTTTTGTGAACATAAGCCAAGATGTATGATTTATGGGATAAATCTAGGGGAAACCTTATTTTTATTTTCCAGAAAGGGACAAATGCTACTGGTGGTTTGATAACTTCCTTGCTTACAATAATCTTGAGGTGAAAATGTCACTGAAATCTGCCCTTCCCCTCACATCATAATAATAAATAGCGATGCCAACCTTGTTTTACCTGGAACCACACCACTGAGACCAGAGGCTCTATAAGGCTGAACTACACTGAGAGTTTTTCCAACAATATTTTGCTCTTTAAAAACACCTATTATTCCAAGTTAACTACCTTGTTAGAAATGTTTTTGGGGGTGCCTAGGTGGCTTAGTGGGTTAAGCCTCTGCCTACGGGTCAGGTCAAGATCTCAAGATCCTGGGATCAAGCCTTGCTCAGCAGGGAGCCTGCTTCCCGCTTTCTCTCTGCCTGCCTCTCTGCCTACTTGTGATCTCTCTCTGTCAAATATATAAATAAAATCCTAAAAAAAAATGTTTTTGCTCTCAGATCTCATTCCAACACATTTTTATACATTAGAACCAGCCAGGCATGGGTTCAGCCCCTTTAGTTATTGGCTTGACAACGACTGCCAGGAAATGAAAGTAAATAAGTGAAATGTGGTGGGGATAGGAAGGCAGCAGAGTAAGAAGACCACAGAAGATGCTACCAGAAGGATATGTTTCCACATGTTGCAAACATGCCATAGGGGGTTAAAAAACCAAAACCAGCTTGAGTTAAAATAAAAACAAACCAAAACAAACAGACAAAAAACTCAATGGGCACCTCTGAATGTGGTGACTGGGACTAAATACTGTAGATTTGGGGGGCGGATTAGCCACAGGATGGTTTACTTAACACTGTGGCCTCTCACTGTTGTTTTTCTCGTCCTCTGGGACACATCATGGGCTCTCTCTGCCCACGCTCGGAGGAACGGGAGGATATGAAATTGAAGCCTCAGTCAGAGAGGCTTATTTCTCCCAATTTTAGAGCCCCAAATCAAGTCTCCAATTTCATAGAGGACCCATCCCTGAAAATGCATTCAGTCATCACATCCTCTAAGGCCCACAAATGGAATGAAATCCCCCAGGGGGGTTGCTGTTATTAAAACATTGGAAGTCTGTCCAGACTGGTGAGCCTCACGGTTAGGTTTACGCCCATAACTGAACTCTTCAAGCACTACCTCCCGGCTACAGAAGTTTGCTCTACTTACTTATTTTTAAAGGAATCTTGCAACCCCTACTCTTTCTTATTTACAGGTGCAGCAGCTTACTAGATACTTTCTTAACACCAGATTCCAGTTTTCTCCTTACACTTGAAAAGACGGTTTCAAGAGAATACAGGGCAGACGCTTACCTGAGTGTAATGGCCACAGACCTTGGTGCATCTCTGAGTCTCAAAGTCATAGTCCTGAACTTCACTGTGCCAGCTTGTGATGGCTGAAGATGCAGAGAATAGGGATAGAGAGCCAGTCCAGATGTTTTCTCCCACTGAAGAGAAATTGGGGTGCAGCCTGTTCGAATGCAGCTGTCCATTGTGTGCAAACTTACAGTTTCTTGCCCACGCTTCTGCAATTAGGGCTAGTGCTGGGTCCCACGTCTGCCAAAAGGAACGTTAAACAACAGGAAGGTCAAGAATGAAAATTGTGGTTTTTGAAGATCTTTCAACTACCGTGAGGAAAAAGAGTTGAAGGGGGATCAGTGTAGACACTGAAAGATGAGAACGCTGGTGATGAGAGGGTGACTCAGCCTCCTACAGTTGAGAGAACAGAAAGCCTTCACATGTCACAGAACAGGAATTAGCCTCTTGCACAACCTTCCAGCCCTGTAGGCTGTAGGTAGGCACCACTAAATCTTTGGAGAATCAGGAAACATTACAGGCCACTGCACTCCCCTCACTGTCCCTTTAAAACAGTCTAGGCGAGGCAGAGAGCCTGGAGCTGGATTTTGGACCAGAGTCTGCCTCCAACCCAGGTGGCCAGTCTCCTGAATTAAGCAAGTTGCCATTCCTTTCCATTCAGAAAGAATGAAAACTGTCACCAGACAATGTACTAGGAGTGAGCAGAGTGAGAATCTGAACGGGGATGAGGCGTGATGAGGGTAATGACCGGCAAAGAGAAGGAGTAGCTGCCCTCAGGTCCTCCAGCTAAGTGGGGTCGACTGTAGAGGGCCAGTGGGAAACCTGATGATTGAGTTTTGCAGAATTCAGAATCTAAATGAGGGACACAGATCAGCATTTCACTGTGGGCCCATTACATGCAGAATATGCTGTGTTTCACATAGTTTATATAATTTAATATACAAAATGTGGCCCTACCCTAAGGAACCTAGACACGTTAAAAACCCTGCTCATAGCCACAGAGCCGGGACTCAAACCCAAACCTGATTCAAAATCATATCCTTTCCTGAGATGCCATGCTACCCTCTTGAGAAGGCCAATTGTCTGCCAGCAACAACAACAACAACAGCAACAACAACAACAACAACAAAAAGCAAGTTTAGAGCCAATATAAACCAACAACAAAACCTTCAAAAATTAACTGGGAAGAAAGCGTCAAAAAAAAAAAAAAAAGTAAAATCTATCTATAACCAGAGGAAAGGAAATATCTCAAAAGAGAAGTGAAAGGTACTTGCTGAGCTCGTTTACGAGAGCTGAACTGGATTAGTTTTGACCACAGATTATGAATTCACCACACCCATGAATCAAGATGAAAAAAATAATAAAAGCATTCCGGATTAGCAAGGATTTACCTCCCAAGTCAGTACACATTAGTTGTTTTTTACTTACTTATGCCACGATACTGCTCTTTTCCTTACCATGTATAGCATAGCACTGGCTGTTGGTTTCACCTCTGATCGGAACTTGTTATGAATTTGAACACAGTCTTTGATGAAATCTTCATTTTTGATGTCTGGCAAACTGTTCGCTCCATATTCATGACTGGGAACTACGGAAACCAGCCAAGCTGTCATCACAAGAGCGACTTGCATGCTCAGTGTGCCTGGCACGGAGTCCCGGGAGGCGGGACCCCAGAGCCACCGCAGGTCGTGACCGGCTGCCTCTCTCACCGTTACTGACTTCAGCTTTCAGAAAAAACAAAAAGCAGAACTTGAGCTCATCACAAGTTTAAAAAAAAAAATGGGTTTCTCCTTATATGGTTTGTGGCCACTTTGGGGCTTTTAACCCCGCCTTCTCAGTGGCTTTCAGTAACACAGCACCTACTATAACTTAGATTTTTATGAAGCTACATCAGACTTTCTTTTAGTTAGGGGATATTTCCAAAGGAAATTCTAGAATCTCCAGAAATAACAGTCTCAAATTTTTATGGAGGTTCTGGTGGTTAAATAAAAACATGTTTCTTACTTCTATAAACGTCTGGCAAAATGCTTTTCAGAAACTTTTTTTAAGAGTCGTTATCAGTTGGAATATCTGGCTAACATCGTAACTTGACAGAGAATTCATTCTCGCTGGGGTGTGTGTGTGTGTGTGTGTGTGTAACCAAGGGAAAGAGAGGGAGAAATGGTAGAGAGAGCACTTGTTTCAATTTCACATTTTAGTTTAAGTTCTGTTCCTCACTAGCTGTAAGACCTTGGACAAGTTACCAAACTATAATCCTTAGCTGCCTATTTACTGAATGAGGCAAATAAAACTTTTTCTGGCCCCTTAATCAGAGAGGATTTGGGAGGATCCAATGAACCGGCGAATATACTAACTCAAAACATATTAAATTTCTGCTCTGGGTAATGAGTTTCATAATAGGAGATAAATACTGAGATCTAGTGTTACAGAACCTGGTCTGGATTGCCCGGCAGAAGAACCAAGTGGCATTCAGAGATCTGGGAGGATAGGAAGTTTATCTGACACCAGCAGGCTCAGAGAAGAGTGATCTCCAGAAGTCTGAGCCCAGACCACAAGCAATGGGGGTAATTTATACACTTCTACTTCTGTACCCATGGTGCACTTTTGGCGCACGCACAAAGTGGGGCAGGAAGAAGAACCCAGAAGGGCCCTGTGGCAGGAACTGGGATTTCCCTGCTGGCTTGGTCGGCCATCTTAGAACACAGATTTTCCTTATCACTAGGAGTTCAGAGAAGTACGAGCTGTGAGATGGTGGTGACAGGGTTGCGGACAATTGAAGGTCTAGGTAGAAGATGGCACCTGGGGCTAAGGACTTACAGAGGATGCTTAAGCCATTCTGGGAAGAGTCAGAATGGTTTCCTACAACAGCAGCGATGTCTTTTCTGAGCCGGAATCAGACTGGTGTTGATCAAGCAAAGAAAGGGTAAGAAGGTGAAGAGAACTGGAGGGGATAGGGACCACATATCTGATGCAGGCAGACCCTGTCCAGTTACCCAGCAAGGGTCCCACAGGACCAAACAAGAGGGTCTTTGGCTTAGAGAAGGATGGAAATCAGACATGAGCCAGCAGGAGGTGACAGCAGAGTTTACTCAAGACACACACACACACACACACACACACACACACACACATCTGAGACAAAGGCAGGCACTTACCCAACTAAGCCACCCAGGTACCCCTATCTCTTCATCCCTTATAAGGAGGACATATGTAGAAGGGCTGACTGGCTCAGTCTGTAGCAATGCCAACTCTTGATCTCAGGATTATGAATTCAAACCCCACACTGGGCATTGCACCTACTTAAAAAAAGTAATAATAAAGGAGGACATATGTTATTTGCATTACAAGGCATGTGTAGAATGGGGAGGGGGTGCAGGTCCTAGTAAGACTAGAAGCTGGAAAAGAAGCAAAGGAAAAAAAGAGCCCCCCCTTCCTCCTCATGGGATCCCTTCAGTTTCCCTGTCTCGTATCCAGCTATGAAGTTGAAAATGCGAAGTCTTGGCAAGAACAGGGAAAGAGCCACAGCATGTTGCCTCTCTCGGTAGAGATGATCTTCAAGTATGGCTGGTAAGAAACATGGTACTGGATCTCATGGAATTTAGAATCCAACTGGGGAGAGAGGTAAGAGTCCCATCAGGGAAAACTTCTGGATTCTGCCAGCGGTTTGGATTTTATCAGAAATCGAATAGGAAGTTATAGAAGGGATTTTAGCTGTAGTTGGGGTGGGATCTGGTTTTAGAAAATACCAGTATTTTAGAAAATCAAGAGATATGATGAACGGAATAGGCTTGGGGGATTATTTTTAATGGAAATTCTCTCTCTCTCTCTCTCTTTTTTTTTTTTTTAAGATTTCATTTATCTATTTGTCAGAGAGAGAAAGAGCACAAGCCGGGGAGCAGTAGGCAGAGGGAGAAGCAGGCTCACTGCTGAGCAAAGAGCCCGCTGTGGGACTCAATCTCAGGACCCTGGGATCATGACCTGAGCTGAAGGCAGATGCTTAACCCACTGAGCAACCCAGGTGTCCCTTTAATGGAAATTCTTAAAAGAAGAATTACAGAACTCTAAACTGAAATTATTGCTGCCACTCCCCACCCCCAACGAACTCACAAAATACTCATATATAATCTCAATTGTGTCCAGGTTGCCTAAAATTGTACTAGCATTACTTTCCATTTTATTGACCTAAGACTCCTAGTGTAAGGCTCAGAGGCAACCTTTTGATCAACGTAGTGATAGTCAACAGTGAGACCTTCTGAGGTAAGAGGCAGGCCTCGTTCTTCTGAGTCTGTGAGCTAGACTGAATTTTGAGCACCAGAACAAGAAAAATAAAACCTTGCAAACAAGGAAATTCAGTGATATTTTGTGATCACTTGATCCCCCAAACCCTTGAAGTTCCTAATTTCCACAACAAAAACATTTCCACAACAAAAGACCACAGAAGTGGTTTACTCAGAAGAGGAACTTTCTGCTAGGTTGCAAATACAGGCCTCCACTTCTTTTCAAGAAGACTTACAACTTTACTGAGTCTTTCCTCTCTTTAACCTGGGTTGTTGCCATGCTCTCCATGAAAAGTATGTATGTGTGTTAAGAAAGATTTGTTTTCAGTGTTTATCTCTGAATAGTGGCCGTTTAGATTTTTTTTTTAATTTTACTTTCCTTATTCTTTTCTGTATTATGGAAATTTTTTTACAGTGACCATATATATTTTTTAATCAGAAAAAGAAACTAAAACATTTTTATTTTGTAGAACCGTGGGATCTTTCTAACTACACACAAATTAACACATATACATTGCTGATAAAACCGTGCATTGGTAAAAGACTAAAGGGCTTGTGGATGAATGATGAAGTAGGGCTCTCTATCCCAGCATGTTTTACTTAAGAACCTTCTAAAAAAAAAATACAAAAAACAACAGTTCCAATAACTGGAGATAATTGTACGTATTACGGGAAAAATCTTACCCTTGCTGTGTTGTTCTAGACCTTTTTTTTTTTTTTAAAGATCCACAATGGACTTTCTTATTTCTTGGGGAGAAATGATGTAGACAATATCCCTAATTAGATTCTGTAGATGTTTTGTTTCAAGAGGCGCTAGTCACCTTCTACATTGAGGATGAGGGTGGGTGGGGATGGATGGAGGGAAAGGGTCCCGAAAGGGGGAAGGACTATAACGTTTATCAACCTAACACGAACAGGACATGGTTGTATTGTCTGTGTGGTAATACCTCACACAATAATAACTTGGTACAAGCCAGTGGTCTGGATGCTCGTGGGTCCAAGTTAACTCTAATCCTTATCCTAGGAGCCATTAGTCAGCACTGAAGAACTCTACTCAGGAATCCACACTCCAGAGGTGCTCGGAGCACTTCACATACAGTTATGAAAACTGACACCAGAGAGCTTGTTAATTAGGGTAGGGATGTTAATGGTTTCCATTGGCACCATGAATGCTGTTCAAAGTGGATGGTGTGTGGGAAGACGGAACATACCCCCCTGCCATGGCATGAAGGAGCTTTAAGAGAGATCGCCAAGCACACTCTCTTACAGAGTCCCTGGTCCCAGCCCTCACCTGAAGAGGGGATCCGACTTGAGGAGGGGTGTTGGGCAAGCCTTGCATACGAGTGAATGGTTGGAGCAGACAGAGTGGACCTGTCTTTGTAACTGCTTGCTAACGAATGTTTAGACACTTAGCAGAATTGGTCTAGGACTTGCTTTCATAGTAACATAACATCAAAAATTGAAGCTGGGATGAGGAAACAAGTCTTTGCCTAGCCCGGGTCCCACGGCATGAGGTTTCATGAGAACCTGACATTTGAAACCACGTGAATTAGGCCATGTGGCCCCAGGGACAGCAAGCCCCAGGCCGAGCTGGTTCAGATCCGTTATCTCACTGTGCTTTCACAGTAGCTATGGGAGATGCATTATTATCCTTATTTTACACATCCCAATTTTGAGACTTTTTTTTAAAGAACTTAAACACCTGGACCAAGAGCATGGTACTACTGAGATGGCAACATCGGGTCTGCCTGACTGCAAATCCTGTTTGGAGTTGAGCACAGGTACTTTTTTTTTTTTTCCTCCTTTAATTTATTTATTTGTCAGAGAGAGAGAAGGGCAGGAAGAAGGAGAAGCAGACTCCCTGCTGAGCAGCGAACTCCATTCTCGATTCTTGGGACTTGATCCAAGGACCCTGGGATCGTGGCGTGACCTGACCTGAAGATAGACACTTAACTGACTGAGCCACCCAGCTGTCCACGAGCACAAGTTCTTTAAACTGTCTAGGTTCAAAGGCGGTCCTATGTACTGGCTGTAGAACTGAGCCTTCTACTTCTCCGTTCCTTAGTTTCCCTATCTTTAAAAAAGGGATAATAATAACATCCACTTCATTGAATTGATAAGAAATTACTTATAAAATAAAAAATTCAGTTCATGCAAGACACATAAATACTACTTCTATTAACTATTATTATTACTTCCCTTTAATAATATAGGTATGCATAAGTGTGTCCCACAGGTACCAAAAAGAAAACTTAGAACATTTTCATACTTTATGGAGTTACATTTAAATAAGTTAATTATTAGAAAAAATATATCTTGACAGTATAAAAATCATTGTGATAGATTCACAATGGATTTTGATGCATATTATTCAGAATGCTGTTAGATTTGTTTCTTAATAGATTCCTTATGCCGTGATTTTTTTATGCCACTGCATTTGATATTCATTTGAATAATCTGAATTATTTATTTTCTTAATTTTAGAAATGGATGGACTCAATTACCCATAATGATATTTTATAATTAGTTTTTAAGCATCTTTGGAGATCAAATGGAAAATGGTAGGCAAATGTCACTTTTTATTCAAAGGTCCTTCTCACATAAACACATTGGACTACAGACATGCTCCTACTAATGAATAAACTCATTTCTTTTAAGATAATATACAAAGCAGAAATACTGACAGTTTCATTTGTTAAACTGAAATACTTTTCTGGTTTTTATGTTTTGAGGTCTTCAGCTGCATTATACATTTCTTTTCTCTCTTTTTAAATATATTTCTTTTCTCTACTCAACAATTGAAGATATGCTTTCAAAAAACAATTGCCTTGTTAAGACTAGTAACTTTATAAAGTTTCATGTCTTGTCTAACTTGGATAACTGGGAGCTTGGGGTTATATGTAGTTCTCAGGATGAGGTTAATTATATTTGTGTATTCAAGCATAACTATAACTATCTTGAATCTTTTCTTGTAACTGTGGAGGAAGAAAAATTATTTCCCCAGTACCCTTCTAGATTCTTGGCTGAGCCACCTTCTATAATAAAAAGACAGATTAGCACTGGAAAATAAGCAGAAGTTTAATAACATGTATACCTCCTGTATGCATGAAAGATACCCAGAAAAACTGAGTAACTTCCTGAAATGGCCCAAGCCACTGCCTTAAATACAGAAAGAATTTGTTGGGGGAAGGGGAAAGGCAGTTACAGGAGGTTATCAGGAAAAGCACAGTAAACAAGTGTATATGGTCCTTACGCTGATTTAAATCATTGCCTTCTCCATTTATAAGAGTTTCAGAAATTCTAGAAAGATAGCATCCCTCTTTCTTATGCGGGGGGGGGGCACAGAAAGAGGGAGAGGCTGACAAATGGAGATTTTCCTTGCAAATGTAAATGTTTCATACGAAAGGGTAATATCTACTCAGTTTTCAGAGCCTTTCTATTCTGCAATTTCTTAAACATAACCAGCTCAAGATAATCCTTATCCCAAAGAGATGTATTTTGGGGTGGCAAATTTTGCTCCCCTTCATTACTAAGGATTCTGTCATGTGGTATCTTTTCAATTATTTTGACCTAAGGAAGAAATAATCCAGTCTTTTGTATTCCTACTACTTTCCTTTTGTTGGAGAGGAAAAATTTTCCTCTATTCTTTAAAAGTTCCTCTGGCTGGTGTAAGAATTAAACTAACAGGAGATGGATTAACAGGAGAAAATAAAATTTAAATTCATGTGTATGGGAACCCCACATACATAAGGGGTTCAAAGACCAAGAGGCAAAATGAGGTATATGTGTCATCCTGAGCTAAAGAATGGGGTAAAAGTTAATGGCTTCAAAGAAGAGGAAGGCAATTCTCAGGGCCATAAGAATAGGAGCTGTTTGATAATTAGATGTTTGTCCTGCCATACACATAAGTCACTCAGATAAAATTTATCTCTGGTAATAATTTTTCTTCTTCTTTATTTTTTTTTCAAAGATTTTATTTATTTATTTGACAGACAGAAATCACAAATAGGCAGAGAGGCAGGGAGAGAGAGAGGAGGAAGCAGGCTCCCTGCTGAGAAGAGAACCCGATCTGGGGCTGGATCCCAGGACCTTGAGATCATGACCTGAGCTGAAGGCAGAGGCTTTAACCCACTGAGCCACCCAGGTGCCCCTCTTCTTCTTCTTCTTTTTTAAATTATTTTATTTTATTATTATCATTCTTTTTAACATTGTTAATTTTTGTTGTTGTTGTTGTTAACATATAATGTATTATTTGCCCCAGGGGTATAGGTCTGTGAATCATCAGGCTTACACACTTCACAGCACTCACCATAGCACATACCCTCCCCAATGTCCATAACCCAACCACCCTATCCCTACCTCCTTACCCCCAGAAACCCTCAGTTTATTTCATGAGATTATGAGTCTCTTATGGTTTGTATCCCTCCTGATCCCATCTTGTTTCATTTTTTCCCCTCCCTAACCCCTATGACCCCTGCCCTGCCTCTCAAATTCCTCATATCAGAGAGATCATATGATAATTATCTTTCTCTGATTGACTCATTTCATTTAGCATAATACTCTATAGTTCTGTCCACATTGTTGCAAACAGAAAGATTTCGTTTCTCTTGATGGCTGCATTATATATATAGATATATATATCTGTATATATATCTATCTCACATCTTCTTTATCCATTCATCTATTGATGGACATATAGGTTCTTTCCATAATTTGGCTATTGTGGACATTGCTGCTATAAACATTCGGGTGCATGTGTCCCTTCAGATCACTACATTTGTATCCTTGGGGTAAATACCCAGTAGTACAATTGCTGGGTCACAGGGTAGCTCTATTTTCAAATTTTTGAGGAACCTCCATACTGTTTTCCAGAGTGGCTGCACTGGCTTGCATTCCCAACAACAGTGTAGGAGGGTTCCTCCTTATCCTGGTCAACATCTGTCCTTTCCAGACTCGTTAATTTTAGCCATTTTGACTGGTGTGGTTTTGATTTGTATTTCCTTAATGCCAAGTGACGTGGAGAGCATTTTTATGTGTCTGTTGGCCATTTGGATGTCTTCTTTGCAGAAATGTCTGTTCATGTCTTCTGCCCATTTCTTTTTTTTTTTTTTTTAAAGATTTTATTTATTTATTTGACAGAGCGATCACAAGTAGGAAGAGAGACAGGCAGAGAGAGAGGCAGAGAGAGAGGAGGAAGCAGGCCCCCTGCTGAGCAGAGAGCTGGATGTGGGGCTCGATCCCAGGACTCTGGGATCATGACCTGAGCCGAAGGCAGGGGCTTAATCCACTGAGCCACCAGGCGCCCCTTCTGCCCACTTCTTGATTGGATTATTTGTTCTTTGGGTATTGAGTTTGGTAAGTTCTTTATAGATTTTAGATTCTAGCCCTTTATCTGATATGTCATTTGCAAATATCTTCTCCCATTCTGTGAGTTGTCTTTTGGTTTTGTTGACTGTTTCCTATGTCATGCAAAAGCTTTTTATTTTGATGAAGTCCCAAAAGTTCATTTTTGCCCTAGCTTCCCTTGCCTTTGGTGATGTTTTTAGGAAGAAGTTGCTGCAGCTGAGGTTGAAGAGGTTGCTGCCTGTGTTCTCCTCAAGGATTTTGATCAAGGATTTCTATCTCACACTGAGGTCTTTCATCCATTTTGAGTCTATTTTTTATGTGTGGTGTAAGGAAATTGTCCAGTTTCATTCTTCTGCATGTGGCTGTCCAATTTTCCCAACATCATTTGTGAAGAGACTATCTTTTTTCCATTGGACATTCTTTTCTGCATTGTCAAAGATTAGTTGACCATAGAGTTGAGGGTCCATTTCTGGGCTCTCTATTCTGTTCCATCAATCTATGTGTTTGTTTTTGTGCCAGTACCATGCTATCTGGATGATTATAGGTTTGTAATAGAGCTTGAAGTCTGGAATTGTGATGCCACCAATTTTGGTTTTCTTTTTCAACTTTCCTCTGGCTATTTGGGATCTTTTCTGGTTCCATATAAATTTTAGGATTATTTGTTCCATTTCTTTGAAAAAAAAATTGATGGTATTTTGATAGGGATTGCATTAAATGTGTAGATTGCTTTAGGTAGCATAGACATTTCCACAATATTTGTTCTTCCAATCCATGAGCATGGACCGTTTTTCCATTTCATTGTGTCTTCCTCAATTTCTTTCATGAGTCCTTTATAGTTTTCTGAGTACAGATTCTTTGCCTCTTTGGTTAGGTTTATTCCTAGATATCTTATCATTTTGGGGTAATTGTAAATGGGATCGACTCTTTAATTTCTATTTCTTCTGTCTAGCTTTTGGTGTATAGAAATGCAAGTGATTTCTGTGCATTGATTTTATATCCTGACACTTCACTGAATTCCTATATGTGTTCTAGCAGATTTGGAGTGGAGTCTTTTAGGTTTTCCACATAAAATATATCATCTGCAAAGAGTGAGAGTTTGACTTCTTCCTTTCCAATTCCAATGTTTTTTATTTCTTTTTGTTGTCTAATTACTGAGGCTGGGACTTCTAGTACTATGTTGAATTGCAGTGGAGATAGTGGACATCCCTGCTGTGTTCCTGACCTTAGGGGAAAAGCTCTCAGTTTTTTCCCCATTGAGAATGATATTTGCTGTGGGTTTTTCATAGATGGTTTTGATGATATTGAGGTATGTACCCTCTATCTCTCCACTGTGAGGAGTTTTGATCAAGAAAGGATGCTGTACTTTGTCAAATGTTTTTTCAGCATCTATTGAGAGTATCATATGATTCTTGTTCTTTCTTTTATTAATATTTTGTATCACATTGATTGATTTGCAGATGTTGAACCAACCTTGCGACCCAGGAATAAATCCCACTTCGTTGTGGTGAATAATCCTTTTAATATACTGTTGGGTCCTATTGGCTAGTATTTTGGTGAGAATTTTTGCATCTGTGTTCATCAAGGATATTGGTCTCTGATTCTTCTTTTTGATGGGGTCCTTGTCTGGTTTTGGGATCAAGGTAATGCCGGCCTCATAAAATGAGTTTGGAAGTTTTCCTTCCATGTCTATTTTTTGGAACAGATTCAGGAGAATAGGTCTTAATTCTTCTTTAAATGTTTGGTAACATTCCCCTGGGAAGTTGTCTGGCCCCGGGCTCTTGTTTTTTGGGAGATTTTTGATGACTGCTTCAATCTCTTTGCTGGTTATGGGTCTGTTCAGGTTTTCTATTTCTTACTGGTTCAGTTTTGGTAGTTTATATGTCTTTAGGAATGTATCAATTTCTTTCAGATTGTCAAATTTGCTGGCGTATTGTTGCTCATTATATGTTCTTATAATTGTTTGTATTTCTTTGGTATTGGTTGTGATCTCTCATTTTTCATTCGCAATGTTATTCATTTGGATCCTTTCTCTCTTCTTTTGGATAAGTCTGGCCAGGGGCTTATCAATCTTATTAATTCTTTCAAAGAACCAGCTCTTAGTTTCATTGATTTTTTTCTACTGTTCTTTTGGTTTCTATGTTATTGATTTCTGCTCTGGTCTTTATTATTTCTCCAACTAACTCCTTTAGGTGTAGGGTTAGATTGTGTACTTGAGACCTTTCTTGTTTCTTGAGAAAGGCTTGTATTTCTATATACTTTCCTCTCAGGACCACCTTTGCTGTGTCCCAAAGATTTTGAACAGCGTGTTTTCATTTTCATTTGTTTCCATGAACTTTTTAAATTCTTCTTTAATTTCCTGGTTGATCCATTCATTCTTTAGTAGGATACTCTTTAGCCTCCATGTATTTGAGTTCTTACCAACTCTCCTCTTGTGATTGAGTTCTAGTCTCAGAGCATTGTGGTCTGACAATATGCAGGGAATGATCCCAATCTTTGGTACCTGTTGAGATCTGATTTGTGACCCAGGATGTGATCTATTCTGGAGAATGTTCCATGCACACTAGAGAAGAATGTGCATTCTATTGTTTTGGGATGTTATGTTCTAAATATATTTAACTGTATTTACCTTTGTTTCCTTGTTGATCTTTTGCTTAGATGATCTGTCCATTTCAGTAAGGGGGATGTTAAAGTATTAATGTATTATTGTTGATGTGTATCTTTGATTTTGTTATTAATTGGTTTATGTAATTGATTGCTCCCATGTTAGGGGCACAGATATTTAAAATTGTTAGATATTCTTGTTGGACAGATCCTTTAAGTATGATATAGTGTCCTTCCTCATCTCTTATTATAGTCTTTGGCTTAAAATCTAACTGATCTGATATAAGGATTGCCAGCCCAGCTTTCTTCTGATGTCCATTAGCACAGTAAATTGTTTTCCACCCCTTCATTTTAAATCTGGAGGTGTCTATGGGTCTAAAATGAGTTTCTTGTAGACAGCATATCGATGGGTCTTTTTTTTTTTTTTTAATCTAATCTGATACCCTGTGTCTTTTGATTGGGGCATTTATCCCATTTACATTCAGGGTAACTATTGAAAGATGTGAATTTAGTGTCACTGTATTGCCTGTAAGGTGACTGTTACTGTATATTGTCTCTGTTCCTTTTTGGTCTGTGTTACTTATAGGCTCTCTCTTTGCTTACAGGACCCCTTTTAATATTTCCTGTAGGGCTGATTGGTGTTTACAAATTCTTTTAGTTTTTGTTTGTCCTGGAGGGTTTTTATCTCTCCTTCTATTTTCAATGACAGCCCAGCTGGATAGAGTAATTTTAGCTGCATATTTTTCTCATTTAGTGCTCTGAATATATCATTTCTGGCCTGTCAAGGTCTCTGTGGATAGGTCTGCTGCCAGTCTAATATTTCTACTGTTGTATGTTACAGACCTCTTGTCCCGAGCTGCTTTCAGGATTTTCTCTTTGTCACTGAGACTTGTAAGTTTTACTATTAGATGATGGGGTGTGGACCTATTTTTGTTTATTTTGAGGGGGGGCTTCTCTGTGCCTCCTGAATTTTGATGCTTGTTCCCTTTGCCCAATTAGGGAAACTCTTTATATAATTTGCTCCAATATACCTTCTGCCCCTCTCTTGCTTTCTTCTTCTTCTGGAATCCCAGTTACTCTAATATTGTTTAATCTTATACTTATTTCTCGAATTCTCCCCTCGTGGTCTAGTAGTTGTTTATCTCTCTTTTCCTCAGCTTCTTTATTCTCCATCATTTGGTCTTCTATATCAGTACTTCTCTCTTCTGCCTCATTTATCCTAACAGTAAAAGCCTCCATTTTTAATTGCACCTCATTAATAGCTTTTAAATTTCAGCTTGGTTAGTTTTTAGTTCTTTTATTTCTCCAGAAAGGGATTTTATTTCTCCAGCAAGGGATTCTCTAGTATCTTCCATGCTTTTTTCAAGCCCAGCCAGCACCTAGATAATCATTATCCTGAACTCTAGTTCTGCAATGTTACTAATGTCTGTAATGATTAGGTCCCTAGCTGTTGGTACTGTTTCTTGTTCTTTCTTTTGTGGTGAGTTTTTCCACCTTGTCATTTTATCCAGATAAGAACAGATGAATGAGAGAACAAAATACTAAAAGGGTAGCAATGATCCCAGAAAAATATACATTAACCAAATTAGAAGAGACCCGAAACCAGGGGGAGAAGTAACGGGGGAAAAAAGAAAAAAAAAATATATTAGATGGGTGAATAGAACAGAACCACACACTTGATTTTGGGTGTATTTTGGTCTGTTAGAAGAAACTACCTCCCAAAATTTTTAAGAAAGAAAAACTTGTATATATACAAAAATGAGGGTAAACAGGATGAAGGGATTGAATATTATTGTAAAGATGAAAATTAAAAAAGGTTCTAAAAAAGGAATTGATAAGATAAGAAGTTGGTTCAAAAAAGAAAAAAAAAAGAGGAAAGAATATGATCAGGCTGGAGACTAGAACAAAGCCATGTGCTAGATTTAGGGTATATTTTGATCTATTAGAAGAAATTATATCCCAAAATTTTAAAGAAAAACAAAACCTATATGTATATAAAAATAAGGTTAAATACAGTGAGAGGATAAAATATGATTATAACAATGAAAATTAAAAAGGATTTTTATAAAGGTATTGATAAGGTAAAATAGTTTAAAAATGTTAAAATGGGAAAGAGGATAGATTTAAAAAATAGAATAAGAAAAAAATTTTTAAAAATTAACTTTGCAATACTAAAGGATCATGTGAAAAAAGCCGTGAATTCTATGTGTTGCTTTCCACTAGGTCTGGAGTTCCTCAGTTCTTATTGATTGATGAACTTGGCCTTGGCTGGATGTTCTTGTTGATCTTCTGGGGGAGGGGCCTGTTGCAGTGATTCTCAAATGTCTTTGCCCAAGGCAGAATTGCACCACCCTTGCCGGGGGCCAGGCTAAGTAATCTGCTCAGGTTTGCTCTCGGAAGCTTTTGTTCCCAGAACACTTTCCGTAGAGCTCTGGAGGTCTGGAATGAAAATGGCGGCCTCCCAATCTCAGGTGCGGAGGAGCCAAGAGCCAAGACACGTGTGTCCTTGGAGAAAAGTGGTCAATCACTCCTGTCTCCTTGGTCTCCGGCTGTGTTCTGAGCTCACCTGACCTGTGACTGAGAGTTTCTATCTCTGGCTCACAGCCCTGTTTAGAGTCTCCAAACCCCAGCACACTCCTGCACTGCTCTTCCCAGAGGACAAGATGAGTCTTCCTGGATCTGCCACTTGTGGGATCCCTCGAAGAGCAGTGGCTTGACTGCACCTTGGATCATGGTTTAAGGTAATTCCAAACCGAGAGCCTGCTTCACAGCTCTGTCTCTGCAGCTGGCTTCCCTGCTCTGATACCTGGGAGCTCTGCCACATTCAGACACCCCTGGTCTTTCTGTGACCCTGAGGGATCTGAAACCATACTGTCCCTGGGAGGACTCCACCCTCTGCTTAGCCTCTGGAGTGATGTCCCTCAGTGGATCAGACTTCTCAAAGTTCTGATTTTGTGCTCCACTGTTCTCTCACTTGACAGAAACCTCCCTCCCCCCCCCCCCCGCCCGCGATCTATCTTCCCGTATGTTGCCTCGGATTCAATTTTTCGCACGTCCTACCTTCTGCAAAGTGCTCTATTTTCTGTTCCTAGAGTTGCTGCTCTTCTTCTCTTCGATCTCTTGTTGAGTTTGTAGGTGTCCAGGATGGTTTGATAACTATCTAGCTGAACTCCTGGGACCTGATGATATTTTGGTCTCCTGCTCCTCTACATCTTACCCCTCTTCCTTAAAGGATTCTATTTTTAAATAATCTCTATACCCAACTTGGGGCTGGAACTTACAACCTTGAGGTCAAGAGTTGCATGCTCTACAAACTGAGCCAGCTGGGTGCCCCTCTGATAATAACTCCTATTCTAATAAAGACTCCTAGTTTAGATTATTCTAGGCAGTTAGGGAGGGGGAATGATTCCCCTGAGCCCACAGGGTCTTTATTGCTTTCAGTTCAAAATAGTCCACATTTCAAAGTGGCATATTTGGGGAGATTTGTTCTGAATCCCTTCATTTTCAACTCTTTATTAGAAAAAATACATACTCTAACCAGAGTTTTCTTCCTCAAGCAGAGCCAACCACATCAAGTTAGGATAGTAATGTACACTCCACTGTTTCTTGCTCTCACTGACTAACATAGGACCACAAAGCCTTGCAAAACCATCCATAAGAGGGTGTCCAAGGATTTGTTTTCCATTAGCTGGTGAATAAATCCATTTCCACCAATAGTTTATGCTACTTTTCTAGGCACAATGCTACTTTTTTGGTCTTTTTTCTTGTGGGGTCACTATTCCATAAAGGAGCCAGGCCATAAGGGTGGGTTGCAAAGCACTGTTCCACGTCCAGGTCCTTTTTAGTTTTTATTTACACCTCCTCTCTGTGTTCTTATGGGATATAGATTAAGAGGTAAATCCAAGAGATAGTCCCCATGCTGTTCAGAATCTTTTCTCACTGTCAAGGTCTAAAGAACTTTCTATTGGTTCAAACTCAGCCAGAGTTCCCTCTGGGAGACTCCTTAGTCTTCATGAAAATAGGATTTTGACTAAAGAAGCCAAGGTATTCCCAGAGCTGTACTTAGACCCAACAGGAAATACCAACCCACCATCTTAGCCACTATGCAAAATATTTTCTTTATTTCTATATTCCTTGAGCTCCTGTCATGTATTCAGCTGCTACTTGTCATCTCCATATACCATCCTTCCCATTTTTAAAGCGGAAGAGTTAGCTTCTTGTCTCATGAAGTTGAAGAATGAATCTCACAGACAAAGAAGAGTGAGAAAAGGGTTAGAAGTTTATTAAACAAGGATACAGAAAAAGCTCTCTGGAGTGAAAGGGGTCTGGACAGGGTTGTCAATGAGGGCCTCCACTGTCAGTCTTTTATTTAGAACTGACCAGGGAGCTTGTGGTCATATCATTCTTGTGATGTCTTGGCTTGAGTAAGGACTGGACTGGTGATAACATCTTTAATGGTTTACTTCTTTTTTTTAGGGTCTGGTCATTCTTTGTTGGTCACAGATGACTATCATAAAAAAGACAACTCTCCCCACATGTTAGGGCAGGGGTCTGGTTTGTTTCCTTATCTCTGGTTTCCTTACACCTCCACATTTTTGTGATTTTTGTGAGCCTGATCCCATAGCCCCCTACCTATCTCTCCCTACCTAGCCTTGCCTGTTCCTTACTCATTTTCAGTATAATACTACCCAGTCTTCCAAATTCTCAGGCCAAAATATTGGAGTCCCCCTTAATTTTTGTTTCACACATTGCATGTAATCCATTAGCAAATCTGATTGAAATATATCTGGAATCCACCCACTTCTCCCCACTCCCTTTTCAATCAACCTATCTTCACCTCCAACCTGGATTATTGCATTACCTTCCTAAGTAGTCTCTTTGCTTCCTTCCCTGCCCCTACTCTATAGTCTCCTGCCAGCAGCCAGAAGCGTCCCTTCCATAATAGAAGTCAGTTATATCATTCCTTTGCTCAAAACCCTCCAAGACTTTAATTTGGAGATGAGCAACATGAAGAAATAGCCCCCACACTGTTTCCATTTTTTACTGGATGAGTGGCAACAGATATGTACAACATCTGGGGGTTGCGGTTTAAATGTTGGAAGCTTTCTAGAGTTGCTGGTTGCCAGCAGTTGTAGAAGAATCCTTCTGGTGCTTGACAGCAACAGAGGTGTTGGTTTTCTTATTGGCCAGACCTGGGCATTGCTCTAAGAAGGGTAGACTATAGTCTGTGTTTCCAGCCCCCTCAGTCACCTGGTCAGCTAATTTCTTTTAGTAAGGGCCTTTTCTGCTTAATTTTGCCAGAATGACTTCTTTTGTTTGCAACTAAGAATCCCAACTTTTTGAGGAGGGAAAAAAAAAAAAACCTACTAGAAGGTTCCCTTTTTTAACATTTTGGTGCACTTTTCAACATTTCATAGACATATGTGTGTTTTTAATATATACATATATAATATACATGCAGACATTTATTTGTTCAACGAGGACATGATTTATGCAATTTTGTATCTTGCAAATTTTTCTCTACTTATCTTCATTTTATAAGTATGTTTTTGGCTATTTTAAGTTTTCATTAACATTTTGAGGGCTGTACAATATTTCCTCAAATTAATGCATTGTACTTTAGGTAACAAATTATTGTTGGATATTTAGATTGTCTTCAGTTTTTATCTTCTTCATATATAATGCTGCTATGATTATATTTATGTATAAGGCCTATTCCAAGTTTAGTAGGATTGATTCCTTAAAACTGAATGACTGGGTAACAAGGTATGAATGTTTTTAAGATTCCAAATATATAGTGTCCAATTACCCTCTTAGAACTTGTATTAATTTATACTTCCAACACCATCATGTGGGTATTGAGGTCATATATTATCCTAAATGTTGGAATAATGTATAAATATGAACCTGGTTGTACATATTGTCTTAAAGAATCTGAACTAGACACCAGCTGAAGCAGTAAACACAGATTTTATTTAGAAACTATTGCAATAGGGGTAAAGAGTCCCCAGGATAGAACTGGGCTCAATTCTGAATACAGTAAAGACAACTCAGGATTTACAGCCAAGAGACAAGAGTTGAGGAGGGCACTGGGGGATGGAAAATTATAAAAAGCAGGCCAGACTGATTGGATATCATGAGGAATTTGATTAGATATTAAAGATATGTATATATATGTGTGTGTGTGTGTGTGTGTGTGTGTGTGTATGTATCAAGGGTGAGGGGCCAAGGAAAGGCTACCTCAAGATGGGCCCACTCAGGAGGCTTATGCCGAGATTATTTTGAAGCTGAAGATTATTTTGAGCTGAAGGTAAGCAAGACCCTGTGAACTCAAGAGAAATTTTTGCCCCTCCCTTAACTAGATAGAATAATCTAAACTGGGGGTCTTTCCCAGAACAGGGATTATTAGCAGAGGTAAATTTTATCTGAGTGAACCATCTATATGTCAGGAGAAGCATCTAATTACCAAACATCTGCTCTTCTTATCACCCTGTGAAGTACATTCCTTTCCTCTGAAGTCCTAGACCTCTACCCCCTTCTTAATTCAAGAAGACATATATACCTCATTTTGCTTGACTGCCTTTGGAATTTCTTAGTCTACGTGGATTCCCTGTACATACATTATTAAATTTTATTTTCTCCTGTATGTCTCATGTCACTCTGATTCTTAATCTAGCTAGAAAGACCTTGCAGGGGATGGGAATTCTTGCTCCCTAATACTCTCAGCTGATAGGATTGTTGATAAAGTTGGGCTATGCAGGTCTGGCAAGGGTGGGAGTTGGGGACAAGGTTGAGGCCTAGTCAAGAACAGGACTTTGAGGCGTCTGACTGAAGTCCCATCACGGAGAGCATCAGGTTGATGTACATATTAAGTACTTCTTTTCTATCCTTTTGCATGCTGAGTTTTAGATTATCACTTCCTGACTTCAGTTTCAGCCACACAGACCTCAAGGAACAGTTTTTTCCAAAGAGGAAGTCAAGTGGAACTTCTAAATTTTGCCTTTCACATAACAAGAGAGATGGCATCCAAATGAAATTTATAAGCACTGGGATCAATTCTGCTCAATCTTAAAGAGAGTAGTCACTCTTAAAAATATGAACTCAAAGATGATGTTAGCATGAGACTTGAGTAACATATATTTCTGAACTCTTAAACGTTGCCACACTTGTCTTCCTATATATATACACACAAGAATTATGTATACACATTTCTAAAAACTTCCCCTAGCTTGATCTGTTTCAGAGGAAAACATTTACTGAAGCATCACATCCTCTGGTTGCATTTCTTAGTTTGGTAAGAGTCCAAATATGACTTAACTCAGTTTTAGCATAAAATCTGCCTGATGCTCCTTTTTCTGTTTCTCTGTGGAGCGATGCTGTTCTGATTTGAAGGCGGCAAGAGAGAAGTTCTTATTGTGCCCTCCCTCAAGTGCCTTCATGGGCCTTTACAGGGGCGACCTCTGAGCCTGCTTTATGTGCTACCACGGTTACACTACCAGCCTCACAGTAGCTCAGCAAAGAGCTTGATACTAACTGCACATTGTGTGCAGGAAGAGGAACTCTCTTGTGGAGAGGCTGAGAGCTGGTATGTAGTTACCATAGCAACAAGCCTTCACCTTCCGCCATTCTGCTTTTACCCTGCCCGACACTGGGAAGCCAAATAAGCCTATCTGGACTATTCCGCTTACACCAAGAGGGTGGCTCTCTTCTGCCAGTTCACCGTGGTCCTTTCACAAGACAGAGATCCATGATCTTATACTTTCCATTATAGTGTGGCCCACCATGTTCTCAGTTAATGTTCACCCTCATTAGTATCCTGGAAAGTGTGTACTATATAGCTAAATTTTTGATGAGGAAATTAAGTGTTAAGTAATTTCCTCGAGTTTACAGTAAATGAAAGAAGCTTCTTGATTATAGTTTTTATTAAAGATTTTATTTATTTATTTGAGAGAGAGAGAGAGAGAGAGAGAGAAAGGCAGAGCATACGTGGAGGGGGAGGGGCAAAGGAAGAGGGAGAAGCAGACTCCCCCCTGAGCCGGGAGCCCCATGTGGGACTTGATCCCAGGACCCTGGGATTATGACCTGAGCTGAAGGCAGATGCTTAACTGACTGAGCCACCCAGACACCCCTCATCTCTCTTCTTTATACCAATGACTCATATCCATATCCTGTGCATTTGACAGTTCACATCACCACAATTTGTCATTGTTTTTAATCAGCTCTCCCCAGTATTTCTGGGTTATGGCCATTTGAGAACCACCACGTGGTTTCTCTTTGCCATAATGAAAACTTTTCTCTGGCAAAGTACTTAGGTTGAAGGCACTTATTCATTCTCATTCTCTGTATCTTAGGATGTCAGGACCAAAAGTCTCCCAGGTTTCTACTGCTGCTTCCAGTGTTACACAAGCTTTCTTCAGTAAGACTTTGCGAGTACATGGCATCCATTTGCACTGAATTCCATTCTTACCCTCATCCTCCTCAGACCTCCCCTAAAGTCCTCAAGGACTTGGGCCATAGCCTATAACTGCTGTCTCCATTTGGATATCTAACACCCTGCACAAACTTTTTAGCCCAACTTTTTAACTCAACTTAATTGATTTTAAGAAATCATTCACATGGATTATCAGCTAGGGTTGCTCCACTTCCAAATTCCAACTGTCATTACTCTACCTCCAAATTCCTACAATCTTCCGCCTCCCACCTCCCAGTCCCTGCTACTAAATCTGCTGCCTGTGCTTTTGGTGACTCAAAAGTTTCTCATCTTATTCCTTCATTCATCATCCCCTTGACTCTGGCCTGCTTGTTCCTTTTCACTATCTAGCCTAGATACCAATGATCAGGAATCACAGGCATGTTTACACCAGTATCTTCCAAATTCTCATTTTGGGATCTCTCTGTGAGCTTGGTCAGCCAATCCTTGATCAAAGAATGTGTGTTGGTGTAATTTTTACTAAGTAGAATTATAGAAAGTAGAAAAACCATGTTGATGGTCATCATCACTATGTGTTTTTTTTTTTTTTGTTGTTCCTCAGCATTTTAAATGAGATACATTTTTTATTTTGAGCAGTGGTGTATCCAAGCCTTTTGCAATCCTTAAGCCACTGACCCACCCTGAGCAACTGGTCTTCTGTAATTCAGCTTCCTCAAGCTTCTCTGCAGGCACAAAATCTTCTCTGAATCAGTGACTCTGTTTCTTTTGACACAAGTGTCATTTTCTTACTTCTTTCTTTGTCCAACTCCTACTTATCCCATAATGCCCAACTCAAATGTTTCTCATTCTCTGTTGCATTTTCTGACTCTCCTTTTCTCTGTGTCCTCTTTTTCCCTTTACACACAAGTTTTCCTTTTCCACTAAATTATGACACAGAAGCAGTTTGTCTTCATTACATTACCCCTTACCATCTTTCCTTCTGCCTTAGTCCTCTCAAGTTTTACAACAAAATACAGACTGGGTGGCTTATACAACAGACCTCTATTTCTCACAGTTCTGGAGACTGGGACATCCCACCATCTGTGGGTAGGCAGATTCAGTTGGTTGTGAGAGGCCTCTTTCTGGCTTGTAGAGGGCTGCCTTCTCACTCTGTCATCACATAGTAGAGAAAATGAGAGAAAGAGAGAGCTCTGGCTTCTTCCTCTTCTTATAAGGACACTAATCCCTTCATGGGGGCTCCACCTTCACAACCTTGTCTAGACTTAATTACTCCCTAAAGACCCTGTCTCCTAATACCATTACATTGAGGGTTAGGGCTTCAACATATGAATCTGGAGAGGATGCAAACCTTCAGTCAATATACCCTCTAATTCAGAATCCCGACCTCAAATTATATTAAGTAATCAGAAGCCTGGTGGGATATTGGACAAGATACACTCTAGAGTTGGGGCATTGCAAAATCTGAGTCTTTAAATTTGTGCCATCTAGTGCCATAGCCACTAGCTACATGTGGCTTCCTGAGCACTGGGACTGTAGCTAGCCTAAACTGAATTGTGTTCTAAGTATAAAATATACACTGGATTTTAAAGACTTAGTATGAAACAAAAGATGTAAAATATCTCTTTAATACTTTTAATATTGATTGAATGTTGAAATAATACTACTTTGGGTAAGTTAGATTAATAAAGTCTGTTATTAAAATTAATTTCACCTGCTGCTTTTTACTTTGTTAATATAACTACAAAATATTTAAAATAGCAGGTATGGCTTGCATTATATTTCTATTAGTGATGTTTAAATAAATATATATTTATATATATGATAGACAGTATGAATATAGTGACTAGCACAGAAGTATGGACCAATACAATTTAAGAATATTTTCAACTAGGAACTTTGTGTACAAATTTGTTCTTACAAGAATATTCCATTTTTTATAATTCTGCAAACTATATAGTAAATTCAGGTTTCTTATCAATATGAGATTAGGATTAGAAAGACGTTGGTGACAATGCCACCTTGCCTCATTATTAGAAGATTCTAGGCTATCTGCTCCTCCCTGTTCAACAGACAGCTGCATCTTCTGGTGCAGTGCCATCCACAATCCTGAGGCACAATGGTGAAAGTCGGAGGAAATGGATTTGGCCCTATTAGGTGCCTGGTCACCAGGGCTGCTTTTAACTTTCGGAAAGTGGATATTGTCACCATCAGCGACCCCTTCATTGACCTTAACTGTATGGTCTACATATTTCAGTATGATTCCATTCATGGCAAATTCCATGGTGCTCTCAAGACTGAGAATGAGAAACTTGTTATCAGGGGAAAGCCCACCTCCATCTTCCAGGAGCCAGAGCCTGCCAATGTCAAATGGGGCGATGCTGGTGCTGTGTATTTTGTGGAGCCCCCTGGGGTCTTCACCACCATGGAGAAGATGCTCACTTGAAGAGTGAAGCCAGGAGGGTCATTATTTCTGCCCTTCCCCTGAGGCCCCCATGTTTGTGATGGGTATGAACCACGAGAAGTAGAACCGCTCCCTCAAGACTGTCATCAGTACTTCCTGCACCACCAACCCTCTGACCAAGATCACCCATGACAGCTTCAGCATTGTGGAGAGACTCGTGGCCACAGTCCATGCCATCACTGCCACCCAGAAGACCATGGACAGCCCCTCTGGGAAGCTGGAGTGTGATGGCCAAAGGGCTCTCCGGGACATCATCCCTGATTCTGCTGGCACTATGAAAAATCTAGGCAAGGCATCCCTGAGCTGAATGGGAAGCTCACTGGCATGATCTTCCATGTCCCCACCCCCAATGTGTCAGTCGTGGATCTGACCTGCCACCTGGAGAAAGCTGCCAAATACAATGACATCAAAAAGATGGTAAAACAGGCATAGAAGATCCCTTCAAGGGCATCCTGGGCCCAGGACCAGTTGTTTCCTGCAACTTTAACAGTGATGCCCACTCTTCCACCTTCAGTGCTGGGGATGGCATTGCTCTCAATGACCATTTTGTCAAGTTCATTTCCTGGTATGGCAATGAATTTGGCTACAGCAACTGGGTGGTGGACCTTATGGTCCATATGGCCTCCAAGGAGTAAGAGCTGCTGGACACTCATTAGGGGAGTCTGCTTCAGGATTCTCTCCCTCTCCCTCTACCCCCAACCTCGCCCACATGTGCACCTGTGTGTGTGCTCTCTCTCTTTCTCTTTTTAAAATAAATAAATAAATCGTTTTTAAAAATTTAAAAAACAGTCCTTTTCTGAAAGCAATTTATCTTAAGATAATTGTGATGGCTAAACTTTTAAAATTATTATAAATACAGAAAAGATAAATTACTTTCTAAATCCATACACAGGAAAAAATGAATAAATATTAATAGATTAATACTTGTGTTTATGAAGTATTTGCATAATGTATCATGCTGCTAGATTTAATCATTCATGAGATAAGCTTGTCATGTATCTGAACGTGAGTACCTCGTTAGGTATCTGAACATAACCCAAGTGTTTCCAGGTAGGAATAAGGGATATAAACGGTCAAAGAGATAATGTAGCCAATATAATCATAACATCGAGACTTACCCAGTTAACGTCTATACTATTCAAGTAGCTCCACACTTTTAGCCTAATAAATATCTCACTTGGGAGAAGGAAATGGTTTTGAACTTGATCAACTCAAAGGAAGTGGTGGTTTCAACAAGATGTTGCTGTTTCCTTTCAATGTTCTAGTTCTTTTTTTCCCCTTTGTTCTCTTTTGGCAGTTTCTCTGCTAAAACACCTTTAGCATGTTATGCCAGTTGTGGTTCCGTGGGCAACTGTATTTTTATTACAGGCCATAAAAGACTATTTGCTTTCTTAAACATAAATACAATTTAAGAAACAAAAATGTTTTGGGGTGCCTGGGTGGCTCAGTCAGTTGAATGTCTGCCTTCAGCTCAGGTGATGATCTCGGAGTCCTGGGATCAAACCCCAGGTTGGGCTCCCTGCTCAGCGGAGAGCTTGCTTCTCCCTCTGCCTGTGCTCTCTCTCTCTCTCAATCTATCTCAAATAAGTAAAATCTAAAAATAAAAGGAAAAAAGAGAAAAAAATGTTTTTAAAATCTTTGATTCATTACCATTGCTATAAAATACTGTCCTTTGTCTCTGATCCAGAAGTCCTGTATTTTCTCTCAGTATCCTTGAAACTGGTTGACTAACTTGTTAGTTTGCAAGCAACATACAGTCTTGGACCTTTCATAGTTATCTTTTTTTAAATTATTATTTTTTTTTTTAATGGGAGGCTACTTAGATTTTTTCTTTATTCACACGTTGGTTTTGAAGGTGGACTCATTCAAGAATTTGCTCATTCCAACTAAATCATTTAATCTATTGACAAAAAGGTATTTGTTAGGTTCATTTATTATTCTTCTAATTTCTCCTCCAGGATCTCTAGTAGTGTCCCTTGTTTTATTTCTGATGTTGGTAATTTTTGTTTCCTCTTTTTTTTTTCATAACCAGTCTTGCTAGGGAGTTACCATTTTTTATTAACCCAATATAGATAGGCTCGGCCAGGATTCCATGGGGCTACCTACTGTAAGGAGGGCTAAGAGCTTAGGCCAAAGTCAGTGTTAGGAGAGCCTAACCCAACAGAAAGGATTGAGAAATTGCAAGCCACATCAAAAACCAAATGGGAACCCTACCAATGGACAATGTTTGAGTTCATATGATAGCTAAGATTGAAGTCAGCAAAGATGAAACAAAATAAAATCACACACATGAAAAATGTGAGTTTGTTCTGAAACGTGAGTTTGTTCTGAAAGCTGTTGTGTCCGTTATCAAAGGAACAAGACTGAGACAAAGTTACGCAAAGCCTTATTCTATGCCAAGCATTAATTGAAGAGAGCGACGCCCCTTGGTCTTACAGGCTAGTTTTTATAGGGCACAATCGCAGACATCTACATATGTGGCTTTGGCTGATTGGATGTCTCCTACCTGTGTGCTTTAGGAACGGTTACCTGGAACCGATACTAGTAACTGCTGAGGCGTTTATTAAACAATAAAATGGCCTTGTTTTAGGTGTGTGTTTTAGCAACAGTTACCTGGAACTGATATCAATAACTGTTGAGGCATTTATTAAACAACAAAATGTCTACCTAGGCAACATGGAGTCACTATGGCTAAGTAGGCCCAGGCAGGCCCTAGGGGGTTAACATGTTTTAACGTGGAATCGACCCCAACATCCCCCCCTTTTCTTTGGAGATTAGTCAATTCTTTAACTTTTTAAAGAATCAGTTAGTACTGGAATTAGGATGGGAACCGCAGGTTTTGTCTGTTTTATTCCTGCAGTAAGATGTTGGAATCCCTCGGGTCCTCTATAGGATGACAGTAAACGGTCCCTTCCAATGAAACTTTAAGTTTTTCACTCAGTGGCGGTGTATCCAAACCAAGTCTTTGGGTTGGTAAGGATGTGGTTTTACCTCCGTTTCCATCTCAGTGTAGGCAGTTCGGATCCCTGTGTGGGCTCTTTTTAAGACAGACTGTAATGCCTGCAGTGACTGGAATACAGACTGATTAGTCATTTCCACTAGGGCAACCTCTTGTAGTCGTGGGCAGAGTGGAGGGGGTCTCCCGAACATTATTTTAAATGGGGTAACCTTGTTTAAGTAGGGTGTACATGGTGCCCTAAGGAGGGCAAAGGGAAGGAGATCTACCCATCCACCGCCAGTTTTCAGAACTAACTTTGTCAAGGTTTTTTTAAGAGTCCGGTTCATTTTCTCTACTTGTCCAGAACTCTGGGGCCGGTAGGCACAGTTTAGTTTTCAATTAGTGCCCACGGCCTTGGCCAATGCCTGTGAGACTGAACTCACAATTGCAGGGCCGTTGTTTGACCCAATCATGAGAGGCAACCTAAGCCTAGGAATTATTTTTTAGTAGTTTTTGGCTACTATTCCTGCCGTTTTATGTTTGGCAGAAAAAGTTTTTACTCAGTCTGAAAAGGTATCTATAAAAACTAACATTTTTTATTTTATTTTTGTAAAATCCACTTCCCAATAAACTCCTGGTTTTTACTTCTTTTTTTTTTTCCATCCTAGTTTTCCCGCTTCTACTGCCTGACATTGAGCACATCTATCAACTATATCCTGAGCCATACGCCCTAATTTAGATACCTGAAATTGCTTGCCCATGAGTTCCTTAAGTTTGTGTGTCCCTAAATGAGTGCCCTGATGTATTTGGTTTACTAATTTTTTTCTTTTTTTTTTTTTTTAGTCTTCGAGGAAGAATTAACTTTTTTGTACTGGTCTTAGCTCAATCCCCTTTATAGTTTAATTTAGTCCATTTTTTTTTTTTAATAGAGGTTTGACTTATAGCCTCTTTTTTTTTTTTTTTTTTAGATTTTATTTATTTATTTGACAGAAAGAGACCACAAGTAGGCAGAGAGGCAGGCAGAGAGAGAGAGAGAGAAGGAAGCAGGCTCCCTGCCAAGTAGAGAGCCCGATGCGGGACTCGATCCCAGGACCCTGAGATCATGACCTGAGCCAAAGGCAGCAGGTTAACCCACTGAGCCACCCAGGCGCCCCAATTTAGTCAATTTAGTCCATTTTTGTAAATATTTTAAATCTTCCTCTGAATAATCTGTTTTTTCTTATAGGGCTGGAGCCAGGAGTGTAACCGGTTCTTGAGCCGTTTTCCTGGTTGTTTGCTTTGCTGTTTGATCTGCTAATTGGTTTTCTTTTAAAACCAGATCAGTCCCCTTTTGGTGTCCTGGGCAATGCATAACGGCCACCTCTTTCGGGTCCCAAATAGTCTGGAGGAGAGCCAGTATTTTTTTGTTTTTTAATTTCTTTTCCTTCTGCTATTAATAAGCCCCTTTCTTATAAATAGCCCCATGTATATGGAGAGTAGCAAAGACATACCTGTTGTTCCTAGAGATGTGTGTCAGGGCCGCTTTTCAGAGTTCCTGCTCAGGAGAAATCATCGCAGCTCCTGCATACCTCTTTCATCCGCCCTGTCTGTGAACAGAGTCTGGGAGGGGAGTGTCTCTGAGATCCAGCCTTATACCTGTGACCTGGGTTAGGACCTCCCTGCAGTTGTGTGGGTGGGGCAGGTGTATCGGTTGGTTGGTTACCTATTTCCTGGACTCAGACCGTGAACACACTCCTTTTGGAGATCAAAGTCTAAATAAGTGGCTTGTCCCCTGCAAACATGACTCATAGTCCTCAGCAGCTATTAGCAAGTACTGTGGTCAGTCAGCTCCTCTGGCAGCAATGTGGCTGGATTTAGCACCGCTGGGGACTGGAAAGTCACTTTCAGTTTGTTGAGGAGGAGGGCCTGATACCCCGTCACTCGGGTGTTTGTTCTTGTCCAGGTGAGCTGGCCTTGGAACACTTTCTGTGGGTTGGACCACTCAAAAGCAAAGAGGGGCTGAGACTCTCTTGTATTCTTGAGATCTAAGACAGTATATATGGTTCTCTTGGGGCTCAGGAGGGAGAGTAGGGTATAGGGTTAGGCACCATTGGGTGGATATCTTCAATCCATTTGTTAACTTCCTGCAAGTCTTGAATGGGTCGGTATTCCCCAGTTTCAGCCTTTTGACAGGAAGCAAAGGTGTGTTCTATGGAGTTCCCTTTCTTTACTTCCAAGGGGAGGGAATACTGCCAGATGCGAACAGCCGTAGGCCAAATTGAAAGTCCTTTTTGTTGTTTATTTATGTCTTTTTGTGCCATTTGCCCCTTGTACCCCGTCTTCCTCTTCAGATAGTTTTCCCATAGGCTCTAGTAATGATGAAGATTGGGCTTCCGTGTCCATCAAAAAATCAATTGATTTCCCCTCTACCTCAATTTTTACCCGACTCTCAGGGAGGGGCTCTGAACCATGGCCCTTTCAGTCTCTGGTGGCCAGCATTGCCATCTTTTTTTGGGACACTCCTTGGCCCAGTGTCCTGTTTTTTTTGCAGTAAGCACACTGATCTGAAGCTAAGGCTTCCTACCAGCTTTCTCTGTACTTAGGCTTTTCTTTCCATTGACCATCTTCTACCTGCCTTTTCCCTTTCCATTGACCTCTTTTCCTTTGTTTCCTTCCCCCCTCATGTAATGCCAAAACTTTAACTATTTTTCTCGTCTGTTTTTCATCTTCTTGTGTATCTCTGTTGTTAAACACCTTTTCTGCTATTCTCACTAACTCAGTCAAATTCTTCCCTTCAAATCCTTCAATTTTCTGAACTTTTCTTCTTATATCTGGGGCTGACTCACTGGCAAAGGCAAGATTTATTGCCCTCTGATTTTCCGGCGCCTCAGGGTCGATAGGGCTATACATTTTATAGGCTTCCATAAGCCTTTTTAGAAAAGCCCCTGGAGACTAATTCTTATCTTGAGTCACTGCCCTAACTTTAGATAAATTTATGGGTCTCCTTGCAGTTGCATGGAGGCCTCCCAGCAGAGCCTGGTGGTAGAAACGTAGACTCTCCTTACATTTATCACAGTTTGGGTTCCAGTCAGGGGGGTCCTTTGGGCAATAGTTCTTCATTTGCCAGGGATTGAGGTCCCATGTTACTAATTCTGGTTTAGTTTGAATGTAGTTTTAGTTAGTTCTGGAAATTTTTATTCATTTCAGTTTCAGGATTTCAAGATATCAAAGACCCGTATTTGTCCTGGAAGTCTCTCATATGAATTTTCTTTAAGGCAGAATTTATTTTATAAGAGAATTAAAATAATTATAAATGACAAAAATTCAGAATAGATATGGTTTTACAGCTTAACTGGCAAGAAAATCAGGTTACTTCTGTGACACATAACATTTTAATAATTACAATATCATGTGATGGCCTTATCAAAAGGTTAAAACTTTAGGAAATGCATAGAATTTCTATAATAGTTATAGCATTTACCCATATGTAACCCAAGGTTTATCATTGGTTTAGCAGTACTTTTTGAGTAATTACCATACCAAGGAAAAGCCTTATGAGTCAAAGAGATCTCATTTACAATTTAAATCTTGTTGACAATTGCTAAAATTTAAGTTTTAAAGCACATGCTTAAATAGGATTAGAGATAAAACAAAATATAGAAACTGGTTTCTCTGGGCAGGCAAAGAGAAAACCATTTATATTCTCTCCTTAACAGCAGATCAATTAATCTAAGAAAACTTTTGTTTTTGAACAGAGAGAAAGCAGATTTTTTATACCAGTGTTTTCTTAGTTTACATAATAGTCAATATTTACTTGAGTGATATAGATTTGTCATGATACAGGGCTTTAGTCTTTTTTGTTTTTTTTTTAAAGAACAGAAACATTTTATAGGAAAAGGTTTATTAGTCCTTTTTTTTTTTCCTTCCTATGAATATATCCATCAAAACTGATCTAATATGGTTAAGTTTCCAACATATTTCATTGTTCTCTTTCAAACCTATAAACCAAGGCAAATAAAGGTCACTTTCCCCAAGTCTTTAATGACTTACTAAATACCCTCAAGTTTAGTTTTTATTATTTTCTTTCAAGTTCTGGTGCAACCAGATATTTTTAAGACAAAACTACTTACTCTCTTAGGCCCTCTTTTTTGTGTGTGTAGTTTTTCTAAACTTACTATCAGTCATCAGTCAACTGCCTTTCCTCCGTTTTTTTTTTAGACAACATTAAAACTTTTAATAAAAATCTTAACAGCGTTTTTCTTTTGGTAGTCTAGAATATATGGAGTCATTTCAGGTGATTTATTATTCTGATGTGCTACATTTTAAAATTCATTTTAATTTTCATCTGTTCTAACCATACCTAAAATTTCTTTTTTGAAGATTTTTCTTCATAAACCTTTTACAACTTTTTTGCATCTAGGTTTTGTCCCAAGCCATTTTTTTTAAACAATTATTTCATTTAGGAAAAAATTACCTTTTGTCTTTAACAAGATGTATTTCTATTTCTTATTTTTTTATCTCCTGCTTTTTACATATAGGGTTGTTTTCTCTTACTTTCATCAGTCTTAGTTATAGTTAGCAGAATTTTTTATTCTTAGAAATACTTTAGTCTCTAGTGATGGCTAAGTATTAACCAATTGTGAACAATTACAACAGAATTCTGTAGATGGCAAATTTATGAATCAGTCAAGCACAACACATGTTTACCAACAGATTTAAATTTTTTGCAGTAAGAAGTCAAAAGCACAAACTTGGTTCTAGTAATTAATGCTTTAGTATTTTATCCTATTTGGTTAAGACCTAGAGGTCCAACAAATTTAATTCCATTTGTCATCCAAGCAAACCTTTAAAGTTTCAGGTATGAAAGACTTTGAAAGTTACTTTAACAATTACCCATTAAAACTTTGAGACAGACAATTAATCATCAGTTTAGTTATTTCTTTGCTAATAGATTTTAACAAATAACATGAGCTTATTTGACCTTTAGTAAACTTTGATTGAAGTTTCACATTTACTGTTGTAACTTTAAATACATGTCTACCTTGATTAAACCAACAATCTTTATTTAGTTTAAATAGTGATTTACATTTCACCTGGAACCACTCCACTTGTAATGTTTACCTGAGACATGGGTGGGAAGATCTGGGGTAGGGGGTGTTAGGTCCAGAGGGTGCTCTTTTTGTTCCAGTGACAGTGAAGAGAGAAGGAGCCATGGTGCAGGAAGCACTGAGGATGGTCTAGAGGCCAGTTATGCCAGTTATGCAAGCTGCACCCAAGTTGGTGCAGAAACAGAAGGGGGAGACAGAAGAACAAAGAGCCACCAGAATGCTCCACCAGCAAAGGGGAGGGGCTAGGTAGTCCAGGTCGGGCCAGAGAAGGCAAGGAACTTCCCCGAAACAAAAGGAGTTTTGGCAGCTGCTTGGAAATATTCCTTAAAGTCTCTATCTCGAGTTAGACCAACCACAGTTGGCTCCAGTTATAGCCATTAACACAAGAAATAAGCAAGGGAGAAGTCCCACATCTATTAGGAGGAATGGAGAGATGAATGTCAGAGTCCCCTTACTCTCTGCTTGTCCCATTTCTTCAAACACAACAAATAACACAACAGTCAACAAAAAGACAAGACACAGACAACCACAGACCCAGTGGCCCTTGCCCAGAACCTGCCACTGGTGGGGATTTTCTCGGTCCCCTACAAACATACGCCGGTGGGGATTTTCTCGCTCCCCTAGAAACTAGCAACAACAGACAACAAAAAGACAAGACAAAGACACACAGACCCAGCGGCCCTCACCCACTGGTTGGGGTTTTCCCAGCCCCCTACAGACCCAGATGACCGCCTGGGGGGGCTCGGACCCCCAGGCGATCTACCAGAAGAGGGATGGGGCATCCCTGAATCCACTCCAGCCCTGGGGAGCAAGGCTGCATCCAGCTTCTCCCCAGTGGGCCATATCCTGGAGCTCCACAACCAGACAGATCAGATCTCATAGAATATGGAGATCTAACCTCCCGAGGCTTTTCCCAGAAATTCTGACGCTGGCTCAGTTCTCGTCGTTTGACCCCGGACGAGCCCCCATATGTTGGGTCCGTTATCAAAGGAATGAGACTGAGACAAAGTTATGCAAAGCCTTATTCTATGCCAAGCATTAGAAGTTAGACTGACCGGCCAGAGAAACGAGGCTGAGACAAAGTGAAAGTTATGTAAAGCTTTATTTTATGCCAAGCATTAGAAGTCAGACTGACCGGCCAGGGCTGCCTGTGAAGACAGCGACGCCCCTTGGTCTTACAGGCTAGTTTTTATAGGGCACAATCGCAGACATCTACATATGTGGCTTTGGCTGATTGAATGTCTCCTACCTGTGTGTTTTAGGAACAGTTACCTGGAACCAATACTAGTAACTGCTGAGGCATTTATTAAACAACAAAATGGCCTTGTTTTAGGTATGTGTTTTAGTAATAGTTACCTGGAACTGATATAAACAAAATGGCTTTGTTTTAGGTGTGTGTTTTAGCAACAGTTACTGGAACTGATATCAATAACTGTTGAGGCATTTATTAAACAACAAAATGTCTACCTAGGCAACAAGGAGTCACTATGGCTAAGTAGGCCCAGGCAGGCCCTAGGGGGTTAACATGTTTTAACGTGGAATCGACCCCAACAATAGCCCTTTTGTGGGTTTTGAGGAGAACAGCTGTCATCAATGAGACAGCAAATTGCAACCTCCCTAGTAGTTTCGAGAATGTAGGTCACACTTTGGTTTAAAACAAAAAGAACACAATGGGGCACCTGGGTGGCTCAATGGGTTAAAGCCTCTGCCTTTGGCTCAGGTCATGATCCTGGGGTCCTGGGATCAAGCCCCGCATCAGGCTCTCTGCTCAGCAGGGAGCCTGCTTTCCCCACCCCCGCCCCCCGGCTGGCCTCTCTGCCTACTTGTAATCTCTGTCTGTCAAATAAATAAATAAAAATCTAAAACAAAAACAAAAACAAAACAAAAATAACATGAAACTTAGAACTAAATATATATATTATTTGTTATTTTTAAGAAAGATATTATCTGCTCGTGTTGTGCTGGAAGATATGCAGGTATGAAATCATGGGTTTGCATGAGCAGGGAGCTCCAAGCAAGCAGTCCATTTAGCACAGTCTTCTGCATTTCAAATTTCACTCTTCTCAGTTTTTTTTTTTTTTTGTAAAGAGAGAGAGTGGGAGCTCAAGTACAAGTGTGGGGTGGAAGGGTGGACACAGGGAGAGGGAGAATCCCAAGCAGGCTCCACACTCAGCACAGAACCCCATGCAGGGCTCGATCTCACAGCCCTGAGATCAGGACCTGAAACCAAAATCAGGAGTCGGACATTTGACTGATTCACAGAGGAGCCCCCTGAGGTTGTGTTTTGAAGGGAGAGATAGCTGCACAGCAACTCATCCACAGTGACTTAACTACAATGGGGTATGATTTTTCTAAAATAGCAAGAAGTCCAAAGGTGGAGAGTGCAGGGCTAATGCAGTAGCAAAACGATGCCCTTATTTCCAGCACTTTCTGTTTTCTTATCCCACCATCCTTAGCATGTGGCTTTTGTACTCATGCTTATTTCATGGTCACAGGGCTATGGCTCCATCCATGGCTACATGTCCACACTCCAAGTACAAAGAAGAAAGAGGAGGAGGGGGCGGATGGTTTCTATTTCAGACTGGGGACACAATGGAGATAGCTAGTTGCTGCTTTGTGTAGGAGGCATGAAAATAAGTTGCCTCTGGAGAAGTTATTCAGAAAGCTGCATCATACATGTCTCCCCCCTCATTGCCAACTCCCTTTCTTTGATACAATTCAGTTAGTGATCTACCTTTATCACCTGCAACGTGAGTTGAAACACATTCTTTTAACCTGGAATATTCCTCCTTAATGCTCCACCACAACTCCCCTGCCATGTTTTGCCTAGTAATTTTGTTGCTGAAACCCACCTTCCCTTCCCTTCCATTGCTCAATACTCAAGAGACCAGTATTGATTGAAAAGGACTAGGCTTTATTCAGGAGGCCAGCCACCTGTGAAGGAGGAAGACTATGGTCCCAAAGCCAACTCCAGGCTTTCTGCCTCCCCAAGAGGATTTTAAAGGGATAAGGTGTGGTTTATCAGTGAGGGGGGTGCAGTGGCCTGTGACATTTCCTTATTCATGGAGATTTTGTGGTGCCCATTTACAGCTTTCCATGAGAGAGGCTTTCTGTGTTGTACAATTCCTGTCCTGTGATGTGCAAGGGCTTTCAGTGCTTCTTCCAGAAAGAAAAATAAGATTTGTAGCTACGAAAGGAAGGTTAGTAATTCAATCATGTAAAATGAATACCTGATGAAGGTCACCATGCCAGTTTTGAAGATCAAGGAGGCTACAATTACTTAAAGTGCCTGTTTTAATTTTCATTTATTCCTCTGCTTAGTGGTTGAGATGGATTATTGAGGGCACCACTTCATATTACATTTCTTGCTCCTTTGTGTCTGTCTTATACTGTCTGTCTATAAAATGCTATTATTCCTTGATCTTATGGTATCTAAGTTTGGGTTTGTACATATGGATAGTCTTGTCTTTTAGCCTTTTTTTGCATTTGTCAAGGCCTCAGTCATGAAATCAAACGTCCCAAAATTGTCAGTAGCAGAGAAAACCTAGTTGTAACTTCTTCCTCCCACAGATGCTGAGCCATGTAACTTTGGGATAGGTTAATGGACTAAAATGTAAGCATGTCTTTAGTAAATTATAAGCTGGACATGAAACAAGGGCAATTTCAGGGACCTAACCCTGTCACAGCTTGCACAAATAAACATATCTCGTTTTCCCAGTCACTAGCACTTCTCTCCTCTGAATGTGACTGATGGGTGTCAACATGACTCGTCCATACATTTTTTTGACTGATCCATATTTTAAGATGAAAAGCTCATGGCTTTTCTTTAAGTCCAGCATCTAAATGATGGTATTTTAAAGTCTGGTTCCCTGTGTCCTACTTGCCAAGACAAATGGTTAGACCACTGGTCATCGACTGAATCCTTATCTATCTATCTATCCATCCCATCTGCTTATCCCAGTAAGGGTTTGTGTTAGATATACTGTATATAACTGTCCATATCGCTGATTACTCACCCCCCTTTTTTTCCCCCAAGTTTTTATTTATTTCATAGAGAGAAGTAAGAGGAGAGAGCACAAGCAGGGGAAGTGGCAGGCAGAGGGAGAAGGAGAAGCAGGTTCCCCTCGGAGCAAGGAGCCCAATGCAGGCTTTATCCCAGGACCCCAGGATCAAGACCTGAGCCGAAGGCAGATGCTTAACCAACTGAGCCACCTGGGCACCCCACTTTTCTTTTACTAGAAATTTTCTGTTAACTGGCATTCTTTCAGAAAAATAATCTTCTCCATCAATCAAGCATTGCCATCTGCAAATCAAGCGCTATCTTGTTTTTTCTTTCTGCACATAGACTCATATAGTGGGGAACACGCCTTCAATGTCAGAAGTAAATCATCTTCTAGCCCCAGGGAGATGGCTTCTCCTTATTTACAAACAGGTACCTGAATATATCATTCCCATTTAATTGGGTTATTTTGATGAGCTGCATGTTTTTTATTTAAATGCTTCTCTGACAATGCCCAGGTTCTTACTGGCATCTTTGATCTTAAAACTGATGGGGTCCTTTATTAGTAAAGTCTCAACCAGGGCATTCAGCCCAGTAGAATGTCTATGATTGCCTTTCAAAGGGAAAATGGCAAGTAACTGGATCAAGTATCCTTAATTCAAAAAGTGCAACGTTTTTTCCTGCAGCCCTCCTTCAGTCTTCTGCCGGAAGTATTTTTCTGTTATGTCCCTCAGGGTCCGAGTCATTAAACTCACCCATGCCTTTCAGCTTTGATTACTCCAAGGCTCCCACATAAAGAACCCATCCTTACTTGCTCAGTGACAGCAGCAGGTTTTCCTACTCAATCACACCATTCTCACCATAGATGTGCTCTGCTATTCCTCCTAGCAGAATGGGCTAGCCTACCATCTTTCACTTTCAGCGCTGTATCCTTCTCTCCCCTCGGTATTGACATATGTTTCATGTCCTACAATCTGAGTTACATTGGCATTGAGCCAGGTACCTAGAAACCCAGGAAAAGTTCTGTCACTGATCCTCTCAGGTCATTATAATGTGACCTCATCACACAGCTTCAGACCTTTCTAGCCTGCCTGTCCATTGAAATTTTCATATCATAGTCCAGGAATTATTTTCCTTATGGAGGAGAGTCTTTAATCAGAACTGCCTCCCACTTTTCTTTTTTTTACAATTAATTCCCTTTTATCTCCTCCTCGGAATCTTAAAAGCTGCAAGATATGCTGCATATCTGCTTTGACCCGTATGAGATGTTAGCTACTGTAGGAGAATCTTCTTTATCCACTTGGGCAATGCGGAGGCTTATCCCTCAGATCTCTCATCAAGATAGAGCCTGTCACAAGGCATGCAGTTAGCTGATGGCCTCCAGCCACAGCACTTTGGAATTTGCTACAGCATCTCAGCCAAGGCTCTACTTATCCTGGGTATAGTCAGTGACTGAGAATGACAGTTGCACTAATCCATAGCTGCTATCAACCTAAAGAGGTAAACTGAGGCAGACTCAAAATTGCCAGAAAGACTGGTTTATTTGGGAATTAGCAAAGGATTCTCAATTCAGAACATGCAAACTGTGGCAAGCCACAGGGGAGTCTGTTGAGGGTCTGTATTTATGGGCATAGAATGTAAAGAGTTTAGAAAGTTCACTTAGAGTCTGTTAAAATAAAAAACAGAGACCAGTTTTGAAAATTCCCTGAGCAGATAAAACCTATCCAGTCATACGAACAAAGCTCAATTCAGCTTATTTTGCAAGACCAACCCAATGGGGACATTTTTCCTCCGGGAACTATAAGCAAAATTTCCCAAGGTCGATATGAGGCAAACCCTGACCAACTCCATACATTTAAAAAATTTTCAGTGACATCAGTTTTCTATAAATCAGCCATTTATGGGAAATCAGTCTTTCAGTCCTTAAGTTTTGTGATCCTGAAGGGACATGAATGAGATTTTCCATTTTGTGTCTTCTAGTTTGATTTTATTTGTTTGTTTTCCCCCTCTGGTTTGATTTTAGGTTGAAATTCTGACAACACTGCCCAACACATACTTCTCCCAGCACGAAAGATCTCTATAGGGGATTTTTGCACCACAGCTTCCCGCCTTGTGTGGGATGATATTTTTCTGAGTTGCACTGTGTGGTCTGAGCCTTTTTCTGACTGAATTTTATAGGTGTCAGATCTGCATTATAGTCTGAAGGCTTTCCCTATCTACTAATGTTCTCTCCCAACCCTTTGTGTGCATTTCTGTATTCCAATAAAACTTCATTTATGGACACTGGAATTTGAATTTTATGTAATTTTCATGTCCCATAATTTTTTAATTTTCTTAAAAACCTTATTTTAGAACAATTTTAGATTTACAAAAAAATTACGAATATGGTACAGAGTTCCCACATACCTCCCACCCACTTTCCCCTATTATTAACAACTTACAGCACATTTGTCACAATTAATGAACTAATATTGATGCAAGTTTGTTAGCTAAAGCACATACTTATTAAGATTTTCTTAGTTTCCACCTAATGCCCTTCTTATGTCTCAGGATCCTGGTCAGGATACCATCTTACGTTTAGTAGTCTTATGTCTAGGTTTAGACTCCTTTTGGTACTGATAGTTTCTCAGGTTTTTCCTTATTTTGATGAATTAAGGGAAGTTTGTTGATGTTGTTGTTTGTTTTTTGAAATAAGGAAGGTTTTGAAAGTTTTTAGAAGTACTGGTGTTTTATAGACTGTCCCCTAATTGGGATGTCTAATTTTTTTCTTATGATTTGACTAGGATTCGATTATTTTTGAGAAGACGACCACAGAGGTCAAATGCCATTTTCATCATATCATATCAAGGATACATGCTGTTAGCATGACTTACCACAGTTGATCTTGATCTTGATCACCTGGCTGCCATAGTGCTTATCAGGTTTCTCCACTATAAAGTTACTCTTTTTTCCCCCTCTTTCCCATACTATATTCTTTGATACCTCAAGTTTTACAGGCATTGACTAATAAATCTCATACTTCTAATTCTGTCTTGACATTGACTTCAGGAGGACATGAACAGGCACAGTTGGTTTCACTAGTGATCCAATGAAGCAAGTGGCAAGAAATCATGATCTCTTGCTTAGTTACTGGAACTGAGCCAGTTTTTACACAGGAAACCACTGAAGAGGTGATTAAGTTCCTATACTAGGCCACTAGTATGTACTTTAAAGATTTTCTGAGCATTTTCCAAAAGGAACCCATGGACATTTACTTGAATGAATATATATTTGAAGGGAGGAATATCCACACATTTGGGAACTATTAGACACATGATCTGAGTTGACACTGAACCAAAGCATCATTATGGGATCAAATCCAAGTGGGACCACAGGGCATGAGTATGCTACATGAGCAGATAACCTAGACCTCCATCTCACCCACCAATGTTTTAACAGAACTCAATTCACACTTGTGACTATATGGCGGGGGGGGGAAGTCCTGAACCTCTAGGTAAAGGTAATTTTTGAAAGCCAAATGTTAATTTATCAATCAGTTGGTCCAAAATGTGGTGCAAGCAGAAAATGGACAATAACTGCATTATAGCCGGAAAGTCAGCGGTAAGAGAAAATCTTCAGGGTGGAGCTTTGAATGGTACCTGACTATCCACTTTGTATGGAAGTACAAGTGGCTTGACATGAGAATCAATATGATCACATGGACCATAGCAAATATCTAGTCTTGGGTTGGGAGTTTGGAAGTAAAAGGATTGAAAGGTAAGAAATAAGAAGATCTGGGGCAGAGACATATGAATGGAAATAAAGAAGTGGGAATGGTAGGCAGACTTTTTTTTTTTTTTAACAGATTATTGCCCACCATATGCATCAAATGACAAAGTAGACAAAATAATTCATCAATTTACATTTGCTAGACTTTGTCTTTTGCCCACCTAGAATTAGTATGATGGACAGACAAATGGAATGCATGGATGCCACATACAGATCCAGCTGCATAGACTTTCATTTATCAGTGTTGTTCCAGGTACCTCTGTATATAGAATCTACCAACAATGGAGATGAATTCTGGGTCTCTAACATGGCACTATTGTTTGAGGAGACCAACTAGCACTTGGTGGCAAGTTGACTGCTTTGGGCTCCTTTCATTCTGGAAAAGCCAGTGGTTCATTCTCACTGAAATAGACACCTATTCTGACATCTTTCCTAGGTATAGGTGTGACTTTCCTGCCCCAAGAGTCTTAGCCAACACCACCATGTATGGGTTTCCTGAGGGAATAGAACACTACACAAGCTAGCATTCCATAAGATGTCTTACTGCAATGTTGAAGTCTATCAGATCTGTTTAATAACAGGAATATCAATAGTATTTCTCAGATTTTAAATATTTTTAGAGATCTTGTCTAATACTGCCCATAATCAAGTTCCCTCACTCAGGCGGTACTTTGAAATTGAGGGGGCATGTGTTTTTGGCAATTCCTTTTTCTATGGAATGGTAAGAAAATGTCCGATGTCCTCCACTCTGCCCCAGCCCATCACTTTTGGCCAACCTGGTTTCCCATCAACATTATGTTGAATGTTGTGGATGGGGTTCATGGCTATGCTAAATAATTGCAAATCCTCCTACTCCCTCTAGAGTCACCAAATCCTTATGACTCTATCTAGTTCCTTCCCTATTGCTGTGCTGTTCCTTGTGAACATTCTGTATTCATTTTGTTCTTCCCCAGCCTCCCTTTGTGTACTGTCTATTATCATCCAGTTCTACAGTTCATTGCTGTGGGGAGTTAAGGAACCTATAGAAAGCCCAACAATCTTTATCTAGTTTTAAGAAATAATGTACTTGATCCTTGATCATTTAAATCAAGGACTCAGGATAGCGTTGGATCACCTAATATTTTGTTAGTATTTATTGACTAAGTTTACTGACTCTTTGACACTTTTTCAAACCCTTAGTCAAACCAAGGGCAACTACATACTACACATAATGTTGCTGGAAATCACTTTACTAGGGCCAGGAACATTTTAACAGTCTTAGAGTTTTATAATGCAGAATAGAATATATGGTACTTTAAGTACTCTTTCTCCACTCAAGACCAGTTGGGTCAGAATACCCTGGTCAAAATATATTCCTGAAACTCAGTGCCATGGAAACTGAGTAAGGGTAATTTTCCCTGACACCTCTGAGATTCATACTAATGATCCCTTATGTAGGGAGTCAACCTATAACTTGTGTAATAAAGTAAGCATTCTAAGCACATAGGGTGTATGGTTCTGGGAGAGAGAGATGGTATGATACCAAGAACCAAGACTTAGGAAATAAAACTTAAAAAGACACCCCATTCTTTGACCACTTGATGCTATAAAGGATCTCTACATATTCAGTTTAAGTGCCATTATTGCTAATGCTGTTTCAGAGTAATGGACATTTTATTTATTTATTTTTAAGATTTTTATTTATTTATTTGACAGAGAGAGAGAGAGAGAGAGCACATAAGCAGGGGGGAATGACAGGTAGAAGGAGAGGAAGAAGTAGGCTGCTTGCTGAGCAGGGAGCCTGATATGGGGCTGCATCTCAGGACCCTGGGGTCATGACCTGAACCAAAGGCAGCTGAGCCATCCAGGTGCCCAATAAATGACATTTTGATGAAAATATCTTTATACTATGAATGTCCTATCAATTGAGTCAGTTACAGAATCCTATTCAAAATAACCCAAGGAAAACTTACTGGATGGAAATAGGGTATACTCTGGAAAAAAAAAAAAAAATACGTGTGAAAGGTTGGGATAAAACTAAGCATCAGAGACAACAACCTTTCACTGCTTCTCTGTTGGTATTCATTCTTTCTTTCCATGCAGTCTGCTAAACAGCCTCAGAGATTTACATATTACAACTTTTGCCATCAAGGAGAATCTCATTTGAAAGTCTGTCTGGATCTCCAAGCCAAAAACTATGATTGCGCCCATCTGTGCTTAGTAGACCATCTCCAAAGTAAGAAGACAGAAGCTCAAAAGCAAAATGATGGTTCCCATGGTAACTTGTGGATATAAAAAGGTGAAGCAAGAAGGGTAGGAAAGAAAATGAGAGAACAATTTTTAGAAAAATGAGAAATTAGGGAAATACAATAACATCTACAATACATTCATTATTTACACATATCTGGGGTGGAGATAAGCCAACAGCGGAATTTTTCAAACTTGGCACTGATGATATTTTGGACAGGATAATTCTTTGCTGCGGGGGCTGTCCTAGGCATTATAAGATTGTTACCAGCATTCCTGGCCTCTTCCCACTAGATACCAGTAGCACCTTCCTGGTCACAGCTTCAATAATGTTTCCAGATTTTTCCAAATGTCCCTGGAAGGGAGGTGACAAAATTGCCCCCAGAGAAGAACCACTGGCTTATAGCAATTATATTCCATGAAATTAGCTGGAGAATATGTTGAAGAGTAAAGTTAGATAGGTAGAAGTTAGATATACAAATATATAAGTTCGTCATAGTGGGAACTGAACATGGGATCATGAAGAATTTATACTTGTAAATGCCTCAGAATGTCCGGAAATAAATTTGTTTTGAGTCCTAGGTTGTAACACTTCACAAACCCGAGATCAGTCTTCTCATTTTAAAAATGGAAGCAATATCAACTCTACAGAGTGGTTTTGGAAATTAAAAAATTATGTGAAACCACCTTGGAAGCTGTGAAATAGTATATAAATATCAGAAAATACTAATAAATAAAATCATTGTAGAGAACCAGCCTTTTTCACTACCTAAGGCTTTTTCTTAGGAAGCTGGTTAGAAAAGAGGCTGACTACATAGAAATTACATAAATGTAGGGCTATATTGTATAATTCTCATCTTGCCCCGTTTAAGAATAGGCTTTTAATATAATAAAGTTTAAAAATATGGAGTTTATACAATTTGATGTGTGCTATGTTAGGTATTTTTATTCAGATCACTTACTAGTACTACAAATAGTAAGTAGTTAATTTATATTACCAATTCGTGAACTTTTACTACATATTAAATAACTACAAGCAAATAACTTTTTAAATTTTTATTTTATTTTACCACATAAATTTGGAAGCAGCCAAATTGCTCAATCACTAATAATTAAACTTTTGACATTTATTTGTCCTTGGTGGCAATAAATTATATAGCCTAATAAAGAATTACAACAAGGCTTTAATGAAATATCAAACATGACGTAGAAATAAAAATTTGTCTCCTAACAGCATGTACAGTACCACTTAAACTATTTCCCAAACACACACAATACAAATATACATAATGATATTCAATGCCTTGATAGCTCATGGTCAATATCATCACCACCATCATCAACACTATCAATAACAACTATAATAGTAATTAATCGATTTTAAATAAAATAAAAAAATAACAACTCTAAGCGTAATGATAAAAATAACAAAACCAAAAGTTATTAAATGGTTATCTTGAGTCGGAATGATCCTAAGCACATTAACATGTATATTCTTAATACTTGAGAAACTTATTAACCCATTTAAGAAATATTTAAAACACAGAGATAGACATTTAGAAAATGGGAATTCCTTCCTTTATAAGGATAACACAGTAAAATCTTAAAAGTAATTAGACTGGTCAAATCTTTTTTACTACTTCTGTCATCAGGTCTTTACCTACTCTTAGTGTCTGAGAACTTGCCTTACAATACTAACTATAAAATACATGTTTTTGTTAGTTTGTTTCTATGTTTTTCAAATTTAAATTTGTTGAGTAAATATAAGAAAAAGAAGAGAATAAAAGGTATTGCAGTAATGGTTTGTACATATTCTTTTTTATTAAAGCTCAGTGTTTTATTTTTTGCTTTTACTTATTTATTTATTTTTTGTATTACACTTTTGTCTTATGGTGGTGGTAAATCTTCATCCTCCACTGCCTCCTTCTCCTTCTTTTCCTGTTCTTCACCCTCTTCCTCCCCTTCCTCCTCTTTACCCCCTTCCTCTTCCTCTTCCTTTTCTTTATATTCTTCCTCTTCCTCCACGTCTTCCTCCACCTTTGCCCTGTCTTCTTCCTCCATCTCCTCTTCCTTTTCCTGTAACTGTTCTGGCTCTACCTCAGTTAGATCAGAGGCAAGCATCATTTCTTCTTCCAGTAATATATTTGGAAACCGAGACTGTATTATCAAAACAACTATGATACATATTGAAAAACACAACATTCTCAGAAAGAAAATAAATAAGCACAGTGGATCACACACAATTGGCCGAGGAACTTCCCATCTGGGATACCAAAATCGGTAATCTGTAAATAAAGAAGCAAAATTGAAAGCTGGGTTTCATATAAAGTAGTTAAATTGTCCAAGAAATAAAGGACGACAATACATACATACGGATTGGTCACGATCTGCATTACCTAAAAAGAAAAAGAAAGTCCATAAAGAATTATATAAAATTCCTTCTTTCTCTAGAAATAAAATAATTTTTCTAAAAATAATGACATTATTCTCCTAGTCCTCAGGTATCATGCTGCCATCTTTGATGTGCTTCCTCCAAAGTAGCCCATCACAAAATATAATACATTCTCTTCCAGTAAAAGTCAGCCGAGTCTGCTAGGGGGAACATAGAAGTATGGGAATGAAGACATGTGGATTCTATTACTAATTCTGTCCCTAAATCATTGTCACTTTGTATGAATCATTTCACTTCTGTCCTGTAAAGATTTTTCCAGCTTCAACATTCTAGGATTTTATAATATCTCTTACATGCATCTCTCTTTTTTCCCCAGATCATTCCAAATTAATCTTCTGAATATACTCATTTTCCTCATCTAATTCTTATTTTCAGGAGCTTTTGGTTGTTCTTCATTTCACTGCAAAGTAAACTATACAGCCTGGTATAGAGTTTATTGTTTCTGCTATCTAGCCCAAAGTTATCATAACACTTCCCAGGAAATAAATTTCCTTCGCTCTGCTGACTGGGGCAGAGAGGATCAAAAAATCATTCCTGGATTCCATTAGGAAGGAGAGTTGAGGATAAATGAGTTCTCACACATAGAGGCCCAATGGGAACCAGAGGCTTTGTCTTGTAATTGACACTAACCTTATAAGAAAATTTAGAAATCACTCTTCAGAAAATCCTAGGGATGAACTGACCAATTGGATCTTTGACGTTATTTTAGCCTTTTATGCTTGTCTTATTTTACTTCATATTTTATACAATGATTTCTATTTGGCACTCCTTTAAAATTTTTTTTTTACCACAAAGTCTATATTTTCTCTACTTCATTCTGTGTATGTGTAGCTATTGATCACTTAGTTTGAGCTATGATGTAATTAGCATAATTCTTATTTAGATTTTCCTTCATTTGTCATCACTATTTTCCATTATTACATTCTTCTTTTACTTTTGCACTTGATTGAATATATTAAATACATTTAAATCTATTTACATCTCTATTGTTTGATTTATCAGTTTTAAATAATTTCTTTTGGCCCCTTGCTACGAAAGATGGGGAAATTAAGCACATTTTTCTATCTCTCTCTTCTTCTGCCAAGTTTTATTAATTATATCATTTTATATTGTCAAAATTTATTATATTTACATTTGTTTTGTAATTATAGCCTTAAGAATTTAGTCTTTGTCTATTGATTAAACTATGCTTATAGATAGTTTTTCCAGTGTAGCTTTTCATTTTCCATTCATCTCTTCTTTTTGGTGAAAGCCATCTTCTAGGGGTTTATTGAGAAAGTGCTTGTGAGAACTATGTACCACAAATTTGGGTTCCCACAAGATTTGTTTATCTGCTTGTATTTGAATAATAGGTTTGGCTGAATTTATGTGCAGCATTAAGAACAATATAGGAATTATTCCACTGTCTCTTGGCATTAACTCTTATTACAGAAAAGTTTGACACCAGCCAAAATATGCAGGATCGTCAATTGCCAATGCAGCATTCTATCACACTGGTGTCAACTTGATCCTGTGTTGCAGACCTGAAATCGGGAACTAACTACCTTTCTGTGAATTACTTCCTCTGTATAGCTCCAAGTTAGAGTTTGCCAATGACAGGAACGCATGTGAAATTTGGAAGATTTAAGAGAAGAAGAAACTGTTATTATTCTCCATGGGTGGTTGTTCGCCAGATACCTGAACAGATGTGAGATTCCCAGTGGCTGCTTGGTAGAATAGGAAACTACCTGCTTTGCTGTCAAATACTGAGACCGTTTGGTGGGAGCTTTTTCAAAGATTCTTGAGAATTGCAGCAATTTTCTTGTAAGCTTTTGAGAACCACCTATTTTGGTGCTTCAAGCTAAGAGGTTTTCTGTTTCTGCTTCTTTGACCTTCTAACTATAGTTTCTCTGCCTTTTCATAGCAACTTCTGTGATCTTTGCTCCCTTAGAGTTTACACCATTCATGTGAGCTATGTTCAACACTGTATTGTCAGAATATTTAAAGTGGCTGTTTTCCTGACTCAACCCAGACTATTAAACTCCAATGAATTATTTTACATTTTGGTTTGGATGCTTAAAGGATTCTTTACTTTCCTCTAATTTGCATCACTTTTTCCTGGCACATATTATCCATTTTCTTTCTTTCTTTTTTTTAATCTTTAAAAGGTTGTTTTTATTTTATTTATTTATTTATTATTTATTTATTTTCAATGGAGGTATAATTGACATATAACATTATATTAGTTTTGGGTATACAACAAAATGATTTGGTATTTGTATTTATTGTGAAATGATCACCACAGTAAATCTAGTGAACATCTGTCATCATATATAGTAATAAAAGTTTCTTCTTGTGATAAGAATTTTTAAGTTCTACTCTCTTAGTAACTTTCAAATATGCAATACATTATTATTAACTATAGTTGCTATGCTGTACATTACATCCTCATGAGTTATTTATTTTATAATTAGAAGTTGAAGTTTCTACCTTTGAGTGTCTTTACCCATTTTGCCCACTGCCCACCTCGACCCCTGGCAACAATCAATCTATCCTCTGTATCTATAAGCTTGGTTTTTGTGTGTTGGTTTTTCGTTTTACATTAAGTAAGATCATATGGTATCTTTCTTTCTCTGACATTTCACTTAGCAAAATGCCCTCAGGGGCCATCCATTTTGTCACAAATGGCAAGATTTCATTTTTTTAATATGGCTGAATACTATTCCATTTATGTGTGTAATGATAGATACAGATATAACACATTTTCTTTACCCATTCACCCATTTAATGGATACTTAGGTTCTTCCCACATCTTGGCTATTGTAAATAAAGTTGCAATGAACACGTGGGTGCATATATGTTTTTGAGTTACTGTTTTCATTTTCTTCAAATAAACACCCAGAAGTTAAATTACTGGATCATGTGGTTCATTTTTGATTTTTTAAGGAACCTCTTACTTTTTTCCAGCTTACGTTCCATAGTAGGCATTCAATGTCTAGATTCAAGAATTTCTATTTCTGGTTTTTAAAAAATTATTTCTTTAAATACCTGTATATCTATCTATTGCTTTGTTTTCTACTCTATTATTTTTGTTCTGGTCTTCAGGGGCTCCAATTATTCGCATAAGAAATCAGATTTATTGGTGCTTTCTTATAATTTTCTTTTTAATCTTTTAAATTTCTTGCATTTCTTAGACTTGACGTCCCGATCCCTTACTGTATTTTCCAGTATTTTTGGTTCCTTGTGTTGTTTTCAATGTGGCTTTTCAGTTCTTCATAAGTATATTTGAGATATACTAAAAATATTTTTGTTTACCTGAATTTCAAATTTAATTGAGCACCCTGTATTTAATCTGGCAACCTACAGGCTGATCCTCCACTTGGACCCCATCCCACATGGCTCTGATTTTGAAACCCAGATTCAATGTTCTCCCATATTGCCAAGTCAGTAAGAACACTTTAATGAAAGGGAACACTGGGGTATCTTCTTCTCCTTGTCCCTCTTGCACTGTTCCCGCCATTCTCTTTCAGTATTTCTCATTTTTTTTCCCCCCACCCCTAGGATCCTATTCTTAGTATACTACTCTTCTTTCTCTGTGTGTTTTACCTGGATGAGTTATTCCTTTTTTATATTTTTAGACTTGTCTATAAGCTCTTGATTCTGAAATAGAGCCTTGAAATATACCCTAAGCTTATGAGTCTTACCTACTCAGATATCAAATAGGTATTTAAAGCTAATAATGATCAAAACCCATCATCTATTTTCCATAGCTTTCTCTCTTCATATAATTCATATCTCAATCCATTGCACCAAATCTGGTATTTATATTAGACTCTTTTTCTCATCACTATGTCAAATTATTCTCTAAGATTTGTTAATTTTGCCCCATAAATATTAATCAAATTTATCTCATCACCTTCATTTCTCTTACAAATACTCCAGTATGAACCTTATCTCTTCCCTGAACTATAACAAAAAATTTCAAATTGATTTGCTTTCCTTAGGTTTTGCATTAACAACTTTTTTTAATTTAAAAGAATCCCTCCTTCTGTGTGGGGTTGGCTTAATTTGTTGTTGATTCTCCAGTTCTTTAAGGTGTAAAGAGAGCTGGTGTATTCTGGATTTTTCAATTTTTTTGAGGGAGGCTTGGATGGCTATGTATTTCCCCCTTAAGACTGCCTTTGCTGTATCCCATAGGTTTGGGACCGAAGTGTCTTCATTCTCGTTGGTTTCCATGAATTGTTTAAGTTCTTCTTTGATTTATTGGTTGATCCAAACATTCTTAAGCAAGGTGGTCTTTAGCTTTCAAGTGTTTGAATTCCTTCCAAACTTTTTCCTGTGGTTGAGTTCCAGTTTCAAAGCACTGTGGTCTGAGAATATTCAGGGAATAATCTCAATGTTTTGGTATTGGTTGAGCCCTGATTTGTGAGCCAGTATGTGTCTATTCTGGAGAAAGTTCCATGTGCACTTGAAAGGAATGAGTATTCTGTTGTTTTAGGGTGGAATGTTCTGTATATATCTATGAGGTCCATCTGGTCCAATGTGTCATTCAATGCTCTTGTTTCCTCATTGATTTTCTTCTTGGATGATCTATTACTGAGAGTGGTGTGTTAAGATCCCCTTCTATTAATGTATTCATATCAATATGACTCTTTATCTTGATTAACAGTTGTCTTATGTAGTTGGCT